>NC_057800.1:396778573-397078573 GCF_018294505.1 Triticum aestivum | reverse complement strand
CTGCAATTGTGAATTGGGAACCTCCTCAGAACATGAAGCAACTCCGTAGCTTCCTCGGTCTCGCAAGCTATTGCCGAAGATTTGTTGAAAACTTTTCTAAGATCGTGAAGCCTCTCTCAAATCTTCTCCAGAAGCACGTCAAGTACGTTTGGTCTCCGGAGTGTGATATTGCTTTCAACACTTTGAAAGAGAAATTGATAACTGCTCCAGTTTTGACTCCGCCTGATGAATCCAAGCCGTACGAGGTCTTTTGTGATGCCTCTCTCCAAGGTCTTGGCATAGTATTGATGCAAGAGAAGAAAGTTGTTGCTTATACCTCCCGCCAGTTGAAGCCTAATGATAAGAACTACCCAACTCATGATCTCGAGTTGGCGGCAGGTGTGCATGCTCTTTTGACTTGGAGACATCTTCTATTGGGAAGAAAAGTGGACATTCTCACTGATCACAAGAGTCTCAAGTACAGCTTCACTCAGCCTAATCTCAACCTCAGGCAAACTCGATGGGTCGAAATGATTCAAGAGTATAATCCGAGTATTGAGTATACTCCAGGCAAGGCTAATGTGGTTGCTGACGCTTTGAGCAGAAAATCTTACTGTAACGGTCTGATTCTCAAGCCTTATCAACCCGAGCTTTCTGAAGCTTTCCGCAAACTTAACCTTCAAGTTGTTCCTCAAGGTTTCCTCGCCAACCTTCAAGTCTCTCCTACCTTGGAAGACCAGATTCGCCAAGCCCAGCTTCTTGATGCTATGGTGAAAAAGGTGAAGATTGGGATTGCCAAGAGTCAGTCCAAGTACAAGTGCTACCGCCTTGATGACAAGGACACTCTCTTCTTCGAGGATCGTATTGTTGTACCCAAAGGTGACCTCCGTAAAGTGATCATGAACGAGGCTCACAATTCTCTCCTCTCCATCCACCCAGGGAGCACGAAGATGTATCAGGACCTCAAGCAAGCTTATTGGTGGACTCGAATGAAGCGCGAGATTGCTCAATTCGTGAATGAATGTGATGTCTGCAGAACAGTGAAGGCAGAACACCAAAGGCCAGCTGGTCTCCTCCAACCTCTTGCCATTCCAGAATGGAAGTTTGACCACATTGAAATGGACTTCGTGACTGGGTTTCCAAAGTACAAGTGAGGCAATGATGCTATATTCGTTGTCATCGACAAACTCACCAAAGTGGCTCACTTTCTGCCTATCAAAGAGTCGATCACTGCAGCTCAATTGGCGGAACTCTATACCTCTCGAATTGTCTCTCTGCACGGTATTCCTCAAGTGATCTCTTCAGACCGTGGCAGCATCTTTACCTCGAAGTTTTGGGATTCTTTTCAGAAGGCCATGGGCACCAACATCCGCTTCAGCACAGCTTTCCATCCTCAAACTAGCGGTCAAGTCGAGCGTGTCAACCAGATTCTTGAAGATATGCTCAGGGCTTGTGTGATCTCCTTTGGCTTGAAGTGGGAGGATTGTCTTCCCTATGCTGAATTCTCCTACAACAACAGTTTTCAAGCAAGTTCGAGCAAGGCCCCATTTGAAATTCTGTATGGCAGGAAGTGCCGTACCCATCTCAACTGGTCTGAAACGGGTGAACGTCAGCTTTTGGGTAATGACTTAATCACAGAGGCAGAGGAAATGTGCAAAGTCATTCATGATAACCTCAAAGCAGCCCAATCCCGTCAGAAGAGCTACTATGATAGTAAGCACCGTGATTTAGCTTTCGAGATCGGAGATCATGTTTACCTCCGCGTCTCTCTATGAAAGGTACTCGTCGCTTCGGCATCAAAGGGAAGCTTGCCCCTAGATACGTGGGACCTTTCAAGATCATCAGCAAGAGAGGCGACCTCGCCTATCAACTCGAGCTTCCTTCAAACTTTGCAAATGTTCATGACATGTTCCATGTCTCTTAGCTTCGAAAGTACTTCAAGACTCCTGACCGCACCGTCAACTTCGAGGACATTGAGCTCCAAGAAGATCTCTCTTATCATGAGCACCCAGTTGCTATTGTTGAAGAGACTGAACGCAAGACTCGCAACAAGTTAATCAAATTTCTCAAAGTCAAGTGGTCACATCATTCCGACCGTGAAGCTACCTGGGAACGCGAGGATCACCTCTGTTCTGAGTACCCGGCGTTCTTTCAGTCCTAGATCTCGGGACGAGATCCTTTCGTAGTGGTGGAGTGTTGTAACACCCCGGATGTAACTTTCCCAATTTGTACTCCAACTCTTGCCGTTTTCAGCGTTAAGTTAATTTATTTCCTCGGGTTCGGGTTTTTTGTCTCCGTGTGTTGTTGTCGTTGTCATGCATCTCTTATCATGTCATCATGTGCATTGTATCTGCATACGTGTTCGTCTCATGCATTCGAGCATTTTCACCGTTGTCCGTTTTGCATTCCGGTGCTTCGTTCTCCTCCGGAGGTCATTTCTAGCTTTCTTTCGTGTGTGGGGATTAAACATTTCCAGATTGGACCAAGACTTGCCAAGCGGCCTTGGTTTACTACCGGTAGACCGCCTGTCAAGTTTCGTATCATTTGGACTTCGTTTGAACTCCAACGGTTAACCGAGGGATCGAAAAGGCCTCATGTGTGTTGCAGCCCAACACCCCTCCAATTTGGCCCAAAACCCACCTAACTCTGCTCCATCATCTAGAGCGTTTGATCACGATCGCGTGGCCGAAAACCGCACCTAATTTGGACTCTCCTAGCTCCCTCTACCTCTATTTAAAGGACCCCTCCGTTTTCGGATCTCCTTCCTCCCCGAAACCCTAAAAAATCGCCCCTCCGCCGTCGGACGTGTCCGTACCCGTCGGACACGCCCGCGCTGCCGCGCCCAACCACCCAGGAGCCGCTAGGTGGCCTCCCGCCGCCGCCCACCGCGCGGCCGCTCGGCCCGTGGCCGGCCCCCGGCGAGCCGCCATCCGCCGCCGCGCCGCCGGCCGCCTCCCGGTCCACGCGCCGCCGCCCAGCCGCCCGCGCCGCCGTCCCGGTCCGCCGCCGCCTCGTCGTCGGGTCGCCGCCTCGAGCCCCGCCGCCCCGCCGCCGCAGGAGCTCGCCGCCGTCGCCCAAGCTCCGGCCGTCTCCTCCCATCACCGCCCGTCTCCCTCGTCTCCGGCGCCGATTCCGGCGAGTACTCCGGCGAACGCCTCGGTAGGCGTGCAGATCTGGAAACCCTAGATCCGGTGATTTTTTTCCGTCTAAGTCCTCAGAATTTTCAGTTCAAGTGCTCATGTTCATGGCTCCGTAAATTTGCATCCGTAGCTCTGATTCATGCATATAGCATATCAAAATGTTCATCTCATAGAGTACATCATTTCATTCCATTGCATCATTTTCATTTGAGTTCATCTTGATGCCCGAAATGCTGTTAGAAGAGGGCTACTTGAGATATTTGTCAGATCTGCTGCTCCATTTAGGTTTTTGTCATTTTTGCCATGATTAATGTGTGCATGATATGCCCTGATTCTCTACATGTGTTTTGTTAAGGGTTTTGTCATCTCTCCAGAGGTGCAACCCATGTATTTTTAGGATGTGTTTGGTGACTTGTGCAAGCTTGCAAAGTGGTGCACTTGCTAATTCTGTTTTCAGGGACTAGTGATTTCACTAAGTCCTGGAGCTGTTTATCTCATGATGCCATATGTTCATGTTGTTTCCTAGTAATCCATGCCTCTTTTGAGGATGATCAGTAAGGATGTTTTGTTAATCGTGTAGTTCTCTATCCATCCATGTCTTTGTTTGAAATTATGGAGCACCCTAGCTTGAGTCAATCGAGCTCTACTTTTGCTACTTTGTGAATCTGGGCAGATTGTCAACTTGTTTGCAATTTTTTCGATGATGTTGTAGTTGATCCGTGCATGCTATGCTATTGTTCTTGCCATGTCTAGCTTGCATCTTGTTCCTTATTGATGGGTGTATGCTTGTCTTGTCATGACTTGCTCCGTAGTGAGTGCATCGAGCTCGTAAACATGCCTACTTGAGTTATGTTTTAGCATGTTCCAGTTTTCACTAAGTATGAAAACTGATTATGTTTTTGCTATGTTCACATGCTTGCAATTGTATTTTCTGATCCCTTTTGGCTCAAGGTCACTAAGGGACTTTTGTTAAGCTCTTTGAGTAGCTCCATTCCATGCTTTACTTTGCCATGTTCAGGTCCTGTAGCATGTAGTTTTGTGGCTCCGAAGAGGGCTACCTGATCTAAAATTCCAGACAAGTGTTAATTTCACTAAGTCTGAAATCGGTTTGCCATATGCATTTTTGCCATGCTTGTTTGAACCTGTTAATGGATGATTTGGCTGTAGCTCGGTGCTAGACTTTTGTTAAGCATCTTGTGCGCATCCCTGCCATGTATTTTTTTGTCATGTTTGGGTGCTGTAGCATGTTCATCTCATTGCATTTAGATGGCTACTTGCTGTAAGTCGCAGACTGGTGTCATTTTTGAATCGCTTGCCATTTCCAAACCGTAACTCCGATTCCGGCGTTCTTTATATCGTTTTCAAGCAATTTCATCTCATCTTTCCAGTGGCACACTTAGATTTACAAGTTGAGGCCAGGTTCATGCATTTCCTGTCATATCTTGCATTTTGCATCCCGCATCGCATCCCACATAGCATATCATCTTTGCATTGTGTTGTTTGAGTTGCGCATGGTTGATTGTGCCCTTGTTGCTTGTTTGTCTTGTTTGGGTAGAGCCAGGAGACGAGTTCACTAACGAGGAGCCCGTTGAGTTTGCTTTCGAGGATCCAGTCAACTTTGACAACTGTGCAGGCAAGATGATCATACCCTCGAAATCACTACTATCTTTGCTATGCTAGTTTGCTCGCTCTTTTCCTATGCCATTCTACGATGCCTACCACTTGCTTTCAAGCCTCCCAAATTGCCATGTCAAATCTCTAACCCACCATGTCCTAGCAAACCGTTGTTTTGGCTATGTTACCGCTTTGCTCAGCCCCTCTTATAGCGTTGCTAGTTGCAGGTGAAGATTGAAGGCCGTTCCTTATTGGAATATTTATTTACTGGTTGGGATATCATTATATTATCTTGTTATATTAATGCATCTATATACTTGGTAAAGGGTGGAAGGCTCGGCCTCTCGCCTAGTGTTTTGTTCCACTCTTACCGCCCTAGTTTCCGTCATATCGGTGTTATGTTCCCGGATTTTGCGTTCCTTACGCGTTTGGGTTATAATGGGAACCCCTTGATAGTTCGCCTTGATTAAAGCTTTTCCAGCAATGCCCAACCTTGGTTTTACCATTCGCCACCTAGCCTCTTTTTCCCTTGGGTTTCCGGAGCCCGAGGGTCATCTTATTTTAAACCCCCCTGGGTCAGTGCTCCCTCTGAGTGTTGGTCCGAACCGGGCAGCCTGCGGGGCCACCTCGGGAAACTTGAGGGTTGGTTTTACTCGTAGCTTGACCTATCTGAGTGTGCCCTGAGAACGAGATATGTGCAGCTCCTATCAGGATTTGTCAGCACATTCGGGCGGTGTTGCTGGTCTTGTTTTAACCTGTCGAAGTGTCTTGAGTAACCGAGATACCGAGTCTGATCGAAACGTCTTGGGAGGAGGTCTATTCCTTCGTTGACCGTGAGAGCTTGTCATGGGCTAAGTTGGGACTCCCCTGCAGGAATTTGAACTTTCAAAAGCCGTGCCCGCGGTTATGGGCAGATGAGAATTTGTTAATGTCCGGTTGTAGATAACTTGAACCTTAACTTAATTAAAATGAATCAACTGAGTGTGTTACCGTGATGGCCTCTTCTCGGCGGAGTCCGGGAAGCGGACACGGTGTTGGAGTAATGTTTGCGCAGGTTGCTCTCTAGTTTCTCGCTCGCGGTTTGCGTCCTCTTCTCGCTCTCTTTTGTGAATAAGTTAGCCACCATACTTGCTAGTCGCTTGCTGCAGCTCCACATATATTTACCTTGCCTTACCTATAATCTTAAATAGTCTTGATCGCGAGGGTGCGAGATTGCTGAGTCCCTGTGGCTCACAGATTACTATTACACCAGATGCAGGGCCTGATGATTCCGCTCCAGGAGACGCACTTGAGCTCAAGTGGGAGTTCGACGAGGACTCTCAATGTTACTATGTTTCCTTTCCCGATGATCAGTAGTGGTGCCCAGTTGGGGGTGAACGGGACCGTGTCGCATGTTGGGTTCTCTTTTATTTTGGCGCCGTAGTCGGGCCATGAGTGTTTGGATGATGTAATGTTATTTATGTACTTGATTGACATGGCGAGTGTAAGCCAACTATGTTATCTCCCCTTTTATTATTATAATACATGGGATGTTTGTGAAGATTGCCTAACTTGCGACATATGCCTTCAATGTGATTATGTCTCTAAGTCGTGCCTCGACACGTGGGAGCTATAGTCGCATCGAGGCTCGCCCTCTAGCCTTTTAAAAAATGTATACTTTTGTACAGTAGTAGTATCGATGGATTGCGCCATGGAGCAAAACTTGAAATTAAAAAAAAGGTGGTACATATAGAGAGCGCTCGTCGCCAAATTATGCATATGGTACTATTAAAAAGGCTAGTAACAATAATGGTGTCCAGCACAACCCACCCCTCAAATAAAACTAAGAGGGTGCTTGGATACGTTTTAGTCCCATGACTAAAAGTAGTGGGACTAAAACATGCTAGCCTCACCCATGCTTGGATCCAAATACTAAAAAGGCTAAAATCAAGTTAATGAGCATTTATTATCCTCCAAACCCTCCAATCCAGAACTCGCCTGTGTTAAAGGAGAGGAGTTAAATGAGTAGAGAGAGGACTAATCCACATTTTAGTAGGGGTACCCCTGACTAAAATTTTTTAGTCTCAAGACTAGTTTTAGCCCCTCTTTAGTCAGGGGTGCTTGGAAATTTAGCCTCTTGAAGAGACTATTTTTATTCAGACTAAAATAAGTCCCTTGGATCCAAGCACCCTCTAAGCATCCTGGAATTCTTTAACAAAACTAAGCACCCTGAAATTCTTTGACAACTAAGCTGTTGGCTGTATGATGTTGGCCATATATATTGTACGTATATAATGTGAAGAAACGAGTGGTAGTACTATACCAACTAAAAGATGAAATGTAAGAAATACTAGTATGTACGTACTGAAGAGTTAAAGTAACAAGAAGAAACATAACATAGTTCTGTTGGGGGCTCAGCACAACACACCCCTCAAATTAAATTAGGCACACGTGAATTAAACTTTGCAACTATTCTGGTAGACACTGCATTAGAACCACCATGAGCAACGACACTGCCACCTTACTCGGAGTCCTCATCCACGTCCTCGACTTCGTCCTTGTCCCTCTTCCTCTTGGCCGATACTTCTTTGCTTGAACCGCGCACTTGGCTGTTGCTCTTCATCCAACCCTTGTAGATATTGAAGAAAAGGTAGCCATCCATTGCATCATAGTGGATGTGGTCTATATCTAGTACATTCCGCTGCCATGCATGACGATGAAACCTGTATGGAGGTTTCTCCAGTTTACCGTATGAAGGATGAACCATGGCTCCTGCCAGGGTCAGCATTGAAGGCTGATGAGAGGACACCAGCCGATTCTTCTGGAGGTTGAAGGTGTTGCCTACAACGAGGCCTATCCGACGCAGGACTTCTTTGTCGTTACCAAAGTCTACAGTAACGAATTTGACTAGGTTGCTCTCGAGGAAGTGCTTAAAATCCTGGCACTCAACGTCGGCATGGCATATGTGTTAGACCAAGCATAAGTCATGCACGCAAACCTGGATCACGGCGGGCTTCTTCCTCTCTTTGTCCTTTAGATCCTTCTCTTGTCCCAGGACTGTGGTGTACTCAACATCTAGCCCAGCGACCCACTCATCATCTGAGTCTTCAAACATGTGTCTGAAGCGAGAAAGGCATCCTTTCACCGTCGCAGAAGAATGGGTGTAGATGACATTGAACTCATCGCTGGTGATGGTTCTAACCTTGTACTCACTGCCGATCGTGGAGATTTGGGACGCGATGGATTTGGGAGGAGGGTTAGGATTAGTGGAACTGCCATAATGTGAATGGACGGGACAACTAGGAGCGAACCGCCGTAGTATTAAAGGACGTGCGGGGATGAGTAGGAGCGAACTGGCAGCGTGCGGACGGCAGGGTAGTGTCTTCCCATTCTCCCATGATACGGGCTTCCGAGAGCCCATGGATCTGAGATCGAACGGTTGCATGGCGTGATTCTAGACCTATGGGTGAATATCCTATCCTGGAGGGTTATTCTGCAAATTTTCAATAACTTAGCATGCGACCGTTTGATCTTAGATCCAAGGGCTGCTAGCAGCCCGTATCATGGTCGCGCCTACCACGACCGTCGCATCGCTCGCGCAGTCGCGCCCTTGGAGATTTAACACGGTGCGTTAGGCTATCTGATGTTGGCATGTCATACATAGTCATCACTTAGTCACTCATACTACAACAAGGTTGGCTATAAGGTTGGCTATAAGTGTATTTTTTACTCCTCTCTATCTCGTTCTTCATACTCCCTCCGTCTCATAATATAAGAATGTTTTTGACACTAGTGTAGTGCCAAAAATGTTCTTATATTATGGGACACAGGGAGTACTAGTATTTATTGCATTTCCTAAGGAGTGACCTCTTCCAATGAAATGGTGTTGCTAAGTTTTTTTTTGCTTCATTTAATTAGCTATAGACTCAAAATTGTCTTTTCACCTAGGTACACACGCTTAGCATCGTTTCTTCCTTGGATCACCAAACTAGTCTCTCTCTTCTTGATTAACTTGCCACATCAGACTTTATGCCTATGTGGCAAGCTTAAGCACCTGTAGCAGCAAGTAAAAGTAAGTACAATAGTGCGCTTTACATGGCATTTTTGCATATGTGGAGGAAAGAGAGGCAAGGAAAAAGTGGAGAAGTGGGCTCCCATGCAAGAGCCAGCCTCTACTACATGGTGGAGCATTGGGAGAGGCACCTGTATGGAGGTGGTTAGGAATCGGGAGACTCACGACGGTCGTAGCGCCGTAGTTAAAATGATAATGGCAAGTCAAATCACGGGGCCCCACCTGTCCAGTAGTAACTAGCTGTCAAATCACACAGCCCTACATTTGCAGCAGCCTACTCCCTCGTCTTCTCGCGTCTTTGTCGAACCGACTAGGCAGAACTAACCCGCCGCCTACCGCGCAGGAAAAGCCCCGCCCTCGACTTTTAAATAGTATACAATATACTAATTTTGTATCCATGGATTGCGCCCGCGCCATGGAGCAAAGCGTCTAGAAAACGGCGGTACACATGTACGGAGTATACAGCACGCCCATCGTGTTCGCGTCGCACCCCAGACGGTCGGTCGGTCTGGCACGCTGCTCTCCGAATGGATCGCGCATCATATTGCATTTGCACACACATGAGGGACAGAAATTGAGAACCGGCCATAGGCACACTCCCCGGCCCCGCAAGTCGGGTGACTTAACAGAAGAGGGAGACGAGCGATAGTACTAGAGAAGTGTTGTACTACGTTGGTGCCTGTACGATCCCTGCAAGACACGGAAGATCAGTTCGTCCATGCATGTGACCAGACTCCAGCAGACACGCCTGGATTGGATATCGTCTATATATCGTGTAGGTTGTGTTGTACATGGCTGTAGTTGTGGTGAGAAATAAAAAAAAAGGTTTCTTGTCATCTCACAAAATTAGGTGTCATGTGCTTCGGATCACTGCGAGGGTTAAACAGCGACAACTGAGTTGGGCTAGTCATTGGGGGCACATCCATGAACAGTGACTACTCGGCTGCCATCGAGGTCAAGCCGGCTATGTTAATTAGGACATCTATCGACGGACCCCTTTTCTACGAGTTTATCTTTAATTTGAGCTTTGTTCCTCGTCTAGTTTGTTCGTCGGGATTCATGTTGTCTCCTTTGCGCAGTGAGGTTATGATTTCTTGTCATGTGGCATTTTTTCGTGTTACATGTTATAATCTAGTGCTTCAGATCAAAATGACGACAACTACGCCTCCGTGCCACGTGCATGAAGACTTCTCGACAGTCATTGACGAGGTCAAGCCGGCTCCGATAGACAAAAGAAAACTAGTACTACTCCACTATATAGGCAGGAGCCTCCGCGCTTGCTTGCTAATGTTGCTCTGTTCACACTGTCTCGACCTCTCCAGATCTAAACACGACAACGGTGGACTCTCTCTCTCTCTCTCTCTCTCTCTCTCTCTCTCTCTCTCTCTCTCTCTCTCTCTCTCTCTCTCTCTCTCTCTCTCTCTGCTCATCGCTGGTCACAGATCTAGCCGGACTCCACCGGGGAAGGTGAGAAGGTGCAACGTTCACGCGGTCGTCCTCGGCGATGGCTCTTACCCACTGCTGGGCGCGTCCCGATCAGCCTACCTTGCCTTTCTCTCCCAAGCACCGCTGGCGAGGGAGGGCATCCGACCCTTTCTTCCCGCTCTAGGTGGGCAGATCTGGCCTCCCGCCGCACTAGCATATCCTGACGGGCTCAATTATAACTTCGCACGAAACTGCCCTTGCTCTCTGTCCCGAGCGCCTACGCGCGCATTTATATCTTTTGCATTTCTCAGACCCCGATCTTAGATAGTGTGATCGATTGGCTGTTCGAAAATCCACCTAATTCTTTATGTTTAAGAGGTAAACTAGTTCATGGCGGACTCGGTGCTAAGTGCTGGACTTGGTTCAAACAAGGAAGAAGAGGGGGTCGGGGGTCCACCGAGGAAATATTCGCTTTTACCTGGAACGCTCTAGGACTTGCAGGTGGGAGACGGAAGTCAGGCAACATAATGGGGCGAAAAAGTCCCAGCAGACGATGGGCTAGTAGAAAGCCAAGGCTGTCTTCAGGTCTAATGAGAAATAAAGAGATAATCAATACAACTCACCATAAACCCTTTGTCGGTGTCAAAACCGGCGGATCTCGGGTAGGGGGTCCCGAACTGTGCGTCTAAGGCGGATGGTAGCAGGAGGCAGGGGACACGATGTTTTACCCAGGTTCGGGCCCTCTTGATGGAGGTAAAACCTACGTCTTGCTTGATTAATATTGATGATATGGGTAGTACAAGAGTAGATCTACCACGAGATCAGAGAGGCTAAACCCTAGAAGCTAGCCTATGGTATGATTGTATGTTTTCCTACGGACTAAAACCCTCCGGTTTATATAGACACCGGAGAGGGTTAGGGTTACACAAGGTTGGTTACAAAGGAGGAGGTACACATATCCGTATTGCCTAGCTTGCCTTCCACGCCAAGTAGAGTCTCATCCGGACACGAGACGAAGTCTTCAATCTTGTATCTTCATAGTCTAACAGTCCAGCCAAAGGATATAGTCCGGCTGTCCGGAGACCCCCTAATCCAGGACTCCCTCAGTAGCCCCTGAACCAGGCTTTCAATGACGATGAGTCCGGCGCGCAGCATTGTCTTCGAGATCGCAAGGCGGGTTCCTCCTCCAAATACACCACGAAAGAATTTGAATACAAGGATAGTGTCCGACCCTGCAAAATAAGTTCCACATACCATCGTAGAGACAATAATATTTCCACAAATTCAATTTGCTGACTTGTTTTGGCAACACGACATTATGCCATGGCCCGGCGATTATTCGAACCATTTCCTTTAACTAGCCCTGCACATAACACGAGGCAGCTTTTTGACATGTCTTGTCAAAGCAAAGATCGTGTCCCCTTATCACGGGATTCTCATCAATACGGGCATGGGTAACCCAACCGCGTCTAGGACTCCTAGATTATAGGCAAGTCCCAAACGGCCACGGAGAGGACGGTTGATATTCACCCTCTTTATAAAGGGCCAAGGCTTTTACTTTTTCCCTCCCGTGCTCAATCGAATCCTTCCCCCGCCTCGAGTTCTAACACCCAAAGCCCAGGTCAGGTGCTCTGGACCTTCAATCATGTCCGGATCCAGCCTTCAAGGCCGATGGATGCCCTCCTCCATTACGGAAGAAGATATAAAGAAGTTGAGGGAGGCCAGATACCTGACCGCCGAGGTTTCGCATCGGCTGCCTGCCCGAGGGCAGGTCGTCCCTACTCCTGAACCCAACAAAGACGTCGTGTTCATCTCCCACTTCCTCCGAGGTCTAGGCCTCGCTCTGGATCCCTTCGTAAGGGGTTTGATGTTCTATTACGGGCTAGACTTCCACGATCTAGCCCCGGACTCCTTTCTCCACATCTCGGCATTTATTGTCGTGTGTGAGGCCTTCCTCCACATTACCCCTCACTTCGGCTTGTGGCTCAAGAGCTTTGATGTGAAGCCGAAGACAATCAAGGGACAGTACGCATTGTGCGGAGGAGCATTAATAAGCAAGATTGCAGGAGCTCCGTGGCCAAAAGGTTCCTTTCCAGAGGTGTCCAGATTATGGCAACGGGAGTGGTTTTACATCACAGCTCCCAGAAGTGCCAAGTGGGTGGCTGCCCCCGCTTTCTGCTCGGGCCCCCCACCACAACTGATGTCATGGATTAGCAGAGGGTTGAGCTGGGGTCCAGCCAAGGACGTGCCTATACTGCAAAGCCGCATTCAAGATCTCTTCGAGGGAGATTTTAATTTGGTTATGGTAATGCAAGTCATGTTGGTTCGTCGAGTCCAGCCTTGCAAACGCTGGCCCCTTTGCTTGTGGGAGTTAAACCCAGAAGGACCGCGCGCTATTCAAAGTTTCATCGGCCTGACGCATGAGGGGATGTACAGGTCATTCTTCAGACCTCAAACAGAGTGTCCGGATACTACCAGGACGTGGGCCTGAGTAGCAACCGCGCCGCCGACCAAGTAAGTAATCCTCTAGCTGAACACACCGTCTTTTATTTACCATGATGTCATTCTGGGAAATTGCCCTTTGACCAGGACTAGCTAACAAAGGCGAAGATGATTCAGTGTTCGGCCCCCCTCCCTGAGGGTTTGGAAAATCTTGTACTGGAAAAGATGCTCGAGCTCGCACCTTGCCCGGAGCCCTCGAAGGAGGATAAAGGGGGAATAATGCGGGCAAAAGCGGGCCCCCATCGCTGCCAGTTCCAACTGAGGGAATGAGCGCCTCCATAAGGGAGGATAACCAAGGAGAAGATTCTGACCTTCTCTCGCTACGGGGGAGGAAGAGGACTGCCTCTGAAGATCCGGAAACCAAAGCTTCCAAACGGGAGAAGAAGTCTCCAACAAAGGGTCCTGCCTCGGGGGGGTGCTCTTGCCGCACAAAGTCCACGCGGGGATCAGCCCTCTAACGAGCCGTAAGTGATCAAAAATACTTTAATAGTGAAGATATACTACCTTTCCTCTGAGGAAAATAACCGAAGCATATATCTTGCAGTTTGGATCTTAGCCCTTCTTAGCAAAGCTCGTCTTCGGGGGATCTTCTTCCGGAGATGATGGAGAGCGAAACGCCTCCCCCGGACTCCCCCGCTCATGAAGCGGGCGACCTCGAAGTGTCGTAACGGAGGGCCTCTCCGGATCCGGTGAGGCCATAAGATAATCCTATAGTCACCCGAAGTCCCCAGCGTCCGGCTCTCGAAGAGAGCAAACAAAAGAGTCCGACACCGTCTGGTATGCGGTCAGATGTACGGAGGGAACTGTTGGAGCGAGAAGCCATCTCAGAAGAACACCGTATGTTGATGGGTACGGTGATGGAAATAATTTCGTCCGCCGAAAGCGGATTACATGAAGCCTTTATGAGTCTACTGACGGGCTTTGAGGTAAGTGAAATGACATACCGCACATGTTTAGGTGTGCCCTGTGTAGATAGTAGCCCTAAGACTCTGGTTGTCGTCGAGAACGGCGGCGAACAGAGGATCATAGTCCCAGGTAATAACCAGACTGCCTTTATGTGTAGGTGGTGGAGGCTCCAGTGGCTAGCCGGACTAATGAGTTTGCCGAACTAAAGCGGCAAATGGATGCAGCAGACACCGACATCGAGCTTGTTAACAAGTGGCTTGACGAGTCACAGGGTAAGTAATGTTTTCTGGTGAATGTCACATAGTAAGAGCAGCATGGTGCCAGTATCTTTAATATGTTGTGACTGCAGACGGAGCTGCCACCTTGGAGACCCTTCGGGCGGAACTTGCCCGAGCCAAGGAACAAGCAAGAATTAGCAATGCGGCTGCTTTGAAGGCGGCCGAAGAGTTAAGAGCCGACAAGGCCGCGCATTGTGAAAGCAAAGAGAAGATGGCCAAGATGGCCGTAAAATTAAAAGACACTGCCGACCGTTACCAGTTCCTTGAAGAAGAGAACCGAGTGAAGGCAGCGGACCTTGAAAAGGCCACAATGGCGACCAAAGACACCCGCTCTGCTATGAGGGCGAAGAAGGAGGAGCTGCGTGAAGCCGGGGATATTGCGGTTGGGAAGCCCTTTCTGCTGTAGAGGAAGTTAGGAGATTTGTGGTATGCCCCTCTGGATCGGCTGTGGAGTTCGGCAGACGCATATGTGGACTTGGCAGTGAGCGCTGTCGATGCGGTCGAATACTTCTGAGATCAGACAGATCTCAAGTGGACAAGCTGTTCTGGTTGCAATTTAACGTTCCAGAGCGTCCGCTTCCCTTGACTGATCAGCTAGCCGAATGGGCCGAACTTAATAGATTGTCCAGACTTACCATGAGGTCCGTCATAGATCATCTGTGGCCGGAGAAGCCGAAGCCGAACAGCTATTTCAGCTTAGTGCAGCAGTTCCTTGGTGCGGTGCCGTGCATTAATGCGATGAAGAGGTCGGCGTGCATACAAGGCTCGCGGATGGCCTTTGCCCGTGTCAAAGCATACTGGGCGGAGATGGATGCTACCACTGTTGCGGCATAGGGTTTGGCCATAGGCCGAGTGTCTAGCGAGCACTATTTTGAAGAAGTTCTTGAGGGTGCTCGTTTGATAGAGGCCCAGTGCTCAAAGAATATTATGTTTGAGTGACATGTATTCCAATTGTAAACACAACGTTTTCATGAATTGTATTAAGGCTGTATTTATACTTTTTCCTGAAAGTAATATGATGCCTCCTGTACGGCCGTTTATGTATATATGTATATAACCTGAAAGATTGCAGTCGTCGGCTTCAACCCCCACGCATATAATGCGGAGGTGCTCGCAGAAGACGCGTGTTCACACTTAACCCAATGTCTTGGTTCTATTAAGGAGGTGATAGCACAGCAAACAAGGCAACCCGACTATGATGCTTTAAAACTTTCACTTAGCCATAGGAGTTTGACGGTGGGGCTACTATATAGCCCCTGGTGGCTTCGCACTCTCCCGAACTCGGGGTGCGTATATGCCTGGCCGGGAAACGGCCCTTCGTTAAAGCGGAGGAATTCTAACATTCCGATAGGTCATCGAGTGGTTGACCAGTCTCGCGCTATATCATGACAGTCAGTTTTCGGCTTTCTCTACTGAGGTGCTCGTCCGGATGAACCAGGGCACAATCGCAGTAGTTCTCCTGGTGCTGCCTTAGCCGATAGAGCGGAACATAAGGCACCAAAACACAGGAGCCGGGCAAACCCAACATTTGACCAAAGACATGATTCAGAGCTGATGCATATAAGGCCAAACTTGCGATGCCGAACACTCCATAAGGTATTCGGTCTTTATGGTATAAACCGGGCCTAAATAGTGCCCTTTGTAAGAAGCCTCTTGTGTCCAGGTACGTGCATTATTCTGACGTGTCCACATGCCAAGACGTCATTATCCTTCTCAATTGTACTGAGAATCCGAGGGATGTGTATCAACAAGAGACAGTAAAAAAGGTTTACGCAGGGTCTTAATCTAATAAGAATCCTTGGAACGGGTCCCTGCTGCACGTCTGCGCCTGTGTCTCCATTGTGCCGTATCCTGGACGGGTGTAGCACGATGGTCATCTGTAAAAGAGAGGAACTTAGGTGAAAAGTTGTCATGCAAAAAGGTAGTTTTAAACAAACCATGTATAATTCAAGATGAGTAAAAATTGCCACTTGTCTGCGCGCGTTGAGCCCCTTGTATTTGTAATAGGGGTGTGGCCATCAATCCGGTATGAATTACATATAGCTGCACCGGACTCGTCTAACCGTGTCCGTGATCTTGATGACCTATCAAATGCTTTAGTTGGTGAGGCCGTTTTTAGTGTGCGGCTGCCAAGGCAGTCGCACTCTCTTCGGCGCGCAAAGATCGCTCAATATTTCCATTCACTGTAATGATGCTTCATGCACCGGGCATCTTGAGCATGAGGGAAGCGTAATGTGGTATTGCATTAAAGCGAGCAAAGGCTTCACGTCCAAGTAGTGCTTGATAGCCACTTTGGAACGTAGCAATGTGGAAGGTTAAATGTTTGCTACGGAAGTTATCGAGGAAGCCGAATATAACCTCTAGTAGCAGGGAGCCCGTGCAATAAGCCCCTGGGCCTGGCGTTACTCCTTTAAAGGTAGTATTGCTGTGGCAAATTTTCGTTGGGTCTATCGCCATTTTTGCGGATTGTGTCCTGGTATATCAGGTTTAGACTGCTGCCACCGTCCATCAGGACTCATGTGAAGTGGTATCCGTCAATTATTGGGTCTAATACCAAGGCAGCCCATCCTGCACGCCGGATACTTGCTGAATAATCACAATGGTCGAAAGTGATCGGTTGAGACGACCAGTGGTAGGACTCCGCGGTGATAGGCCCTTGGGCATATTTCTCTGGGAGTGCCGCTTTGTTTCTCCCCTAGATCACATGTAATATGTTCACCGTTTTGACTTCTGGTGGAAATTTCTTTTGTTCCCCAGTGTTTTGCTTGAGAGGCTCATCCTTGTCTTTGCTTGGTGTATCCTCCCCCTTGTGTACGGAGTTGAGCTTGCCGGACTGTTTGAACACCCAACATTCTCTGTGGGTATGATTAGCGGGTTTACCAGGGGTGCTATGGATCTGACATATTTGGTCCAGAATTTTGTTTAGGCTGGTCAGTTCGTCTCTGGCGCCTTTAGAGGGCGGCGTTTGCTGACCTGGTCGAGAGCTTCTGAATCCAGCGTTTACTGTCGTGCTCTTCGGGCTGTCTTCTTTATTCCGGCGTTTGTTATTGTTGTTGCGCCGTGATTTCCCGTTTCCATCTCTAACTTCGGATGTACTTGGGTCGCTGGTGCTGCATTTGGCTAGCCAGCTATCCTCACCCGCGCAAAAGCGGGTCATGAGGCTTGTTAATGCTACCATTGTTCTCGGCTTTTCTTGGCCATGGTGTCTGGCAAGCCATTCGTCACGGACGCTATGCTCAAAAGCTGCCAAGGCTTCGGCGTCCGGACAGTCGACTATTTGGTTCTTTTTAGTAAGAAACATGTTCCAAAGCTTTCGGGCTGACTCTCCGGGCTATTGAGTTATATAACTCAAATCGTCCGCGTCCGGAGGTCGGACTTAAGTCCCTTGAAAATTTGCTCGAAAAGCATCTTCGAGCTCTTCCCAGCTTCCAATGGAGCTTTCGGGGAGGCTTTTAAGCCAATGCCGAGCTGGCCCTTTGAGTTTGAGGGGTAAATACTTAATGGCGTGGAGATTATCTCGTCGAGCCATATGGATATGGAGGATATAGTCCTCAATCCAGACCCCAGGGTCTATTGTTCCGTCGTATGCCTCTATGTTTACGTGTTTGAATCCCTCTGGAAATTCATGGTCCAGCCCCTCATTGGTGAAACATAGGGGGTGTGCGGCACCCCTGTATCTGGGTGTACCATGTTGTTCGGATGTTTGTTGTGTTGCATTGTATGCTGGAGCACGCTTGCGTGGTCCATAGATGGATCTGGTTGCGTCGTCCTTTTGATGTGAGCCCTCGCGTGGATCGCGTATTGGCTTATGTGCGGCGTTGTTTGCCGCTCTATGTTGGCCGTGAGGTTGTCTATCCGGCCAGATGGTTGTTTTAATTTTTAGTTGTGGGGGATCTAAGGCCTCCTCATCGAATTCAGGTTGCAACTTCTGCTTCGGGTGGCTCTTGGTGGGGCGATTACCGCCGTACTTCGCTGCTGTGTTGAGTACTTTACTCCATCTAATTTGGAGTGTGTCTTGCGCAGCCTTGAGCCTTTGCTTCTGCTTTATTAGACTTCTCGTGGTGGCAACGAGCCTTTGATGGGCATTCTGTTGCTCCGGGTGTCTGTCCGGTGTGATGTCGTCTGGACTATTATTTTTGACAGAGTCGGGTTGTTCGGTTTGATTCTTCGTGTTGCCGTGGTCCGGCAATGGTTCACCCTGATCTAACGCTGGGTCTGTATGATCGTTATTTCTACCGAGGCGGGATTTGGGGCGGTGCTTATGCCGCTGCTTTGACTGCTTCTCGAGGGGACAACCCTTCGTTGCGTGCTTCCGTTCCTCGTCGTCGTTTTCTTTTGGTGTGTCCACCATGTATACGTCATGTGGTGAAGTGGGCGTCCAGTGCCCTGTGGGCAGTGGTTCCTATTCGTCTCCTGCATCGTTGTCCATATCGTCGATGTTTTCGGAGTCGGAGTCAAGCATGTCGGTTAAGTCATTGACAGTGGCTACTAAGTGGGTGTTGGGTGGGCGGAGAATTTCTTCATCATCCGCATCCCAATCCTGCCGGGCATAGTTCGGCCAGGACTCTCCTGACAAGGAGAGAGACTTTAATGAATTCAGTTTGTCGCCAAAGGACGAGTGCTGAAAGATATCTGCGGAGGTAAACTCCATGATCGGCGCCCAACCTGATTCGATAGGAACGGGCGCAGGTGGTTCGGAGTCTGTGGCCGGAGAAGTATCCGGCAGTTTAGCAACACGGCTCTTGTGAAGGGTAAGGTCGATATTCGGCTCGATCGCCGCTGAGGATACGGCCTCCGTGACGGGGTCTATCCACCCGTCCATGGATGGCGCAACTGTCTCCGAATTGAGGCTCGGAGCGGCCGCCGGTGCGATCTCCCGAATACAGTTCGATGGTAGAGCTAAATCGTATTCACCGTGACCGTGTGGCGCACAAGGCAGGGGCTCGAATCCGTCGAAGATCAAGTCTCCGCGGATATCGGCCATGAAATTTAAGCTTCCAAACCTGACCTGACGGCCAGGGGCGTAACTTTCGATCTGCTCCAGATGGCCAAGCGAGTTGGCCCGCAGTGCGAAGCCACCGAGCACAAAGATCTGTCCGGGGAGAAAAGTCTCACCCTGGACTGCATCGCTATCGATGATAAAAGGAGCCATCAAGCCTAACGGCGACGACATAGAGGAACTCTCAATGAAAGCACTGATGTCGGTGTCAAAACCGGCGGATCTCGGGTAGGGGGTCCAGAACTGTGCATCTAAGGCGGATGGTAATAGGAGGCAGGGGACATGATGTTTTACCCAGGTTCAGGCCCTCTTGATGGATGTAAAATCCAACGTCCTGCTTGATTAATATTGATGATATGGGTAGTACAAGAGTAGATGTAACGCCCTCGATGCGGCTATATCTCCCACGTGTCGAAGCACGACTTAGAGGCATAACCGCATTGAAAGCAATGTCGCAAGTGAGGTAATCTTCACACAACCCATGTAGTATATAAGGGAAAGAGATACATAGTTGGCTTACAATCGCCACTTCACACAATACATGAATAAAGCATTACATTCATCCAAATACACTCAAGGTCCGACTACAGAACCAAAATAAAAGAAGACTACCCCAAATGCTACATAGATCCCCGATCGACCCCAACTGGGCTCCACTACTAATCAACTAGAACGAAACAACACAAAGGACAAGATCTTCATCGAGCTCCTCCTTGAGCTCGGTTGTGTCATCTGCACGATTTCATCGGCACCTGCAAACTGGTTTTGGAAGTATATGTGAGTCACGGGGACTCAGCAATCTCACACCCTCACGATCAAGACTATTTAACTTATAGGTAGGGTAAAAGGTATGAGGTGGAGCTACAGCAAGCGACTAGCATATATGGTGGCTAACATACGCAAAAGAGAGCGAGATGAGAAGGCAAAGCACAATCGATGAACTATGATCAAGAAGTGATCCTAGAACAACCTACGTCAAGCATAACTCCAACACTGTGTTTCACATCCCGGACTCCGCCAAGAAGAGACCATCGCGGTTACACACGCGGTTGATGCATTTTAATTAAGATAAACTTCAGGTTTTCTACAACCGGACATTAAAAAATTCCCATCTGCCCATAACCGTGGGCACGGCTTTCGAAAGTTCAAAACCCTACAGGGGTGTCCCAACTTAGCCCATCCCAAGCTCTCATGGTCAATGGAGGATATTCCTTCTAGCGGGAAGACCCGATCAGACTCGGAATCCCGGTTACAAGACATCTCGACAATGGTAAAACAAGTCCAGCAACACCGCCCGAATGTGCCGACAAATCCCGATAGGAGCTGCACATATCTCGTTCTCAGGGCACACTCATATGAGACTAGCTACGAGTAAAACCAACCCTCAAGTTTCCCCCAGGTGGCTCCGCAGGCAGCTCAGTTCGGACCAACACTCAGAGGAGCACTGGCCTGGGGGGGGGGGGTTAAAATAAAGATGACCCTTGAGTGTGCGAAACCCAAGGGAAAAAGAGGCTAGGTGGTGAATGGTAAAACCAATGTTGGGCATTGCTGGAGGAGTTTTATTCAAGGCTAACTGTCAAGAGGTTCCCATTATAACCCAACCGCGTAAGGAACGCAAAAATCCGGGAACATAACACCGATATGACGGAAACTAGGGCGGCAAGAGTGGAACAAAACACCAGGCATAAGGACGAGCCTTCCACCCTTTACCAAGTATATAGATGCATTAATTAAATAAGAGATATTGTGATATCCCCACAAAATATCCATGTTCCAACATGGAACAAACTCCAATCTTCACCTGCAACTAACAACGCTATAAGAGGGGCTGAGCAAAGCGGTAACATAGCCAAACAACGGTTTGCTAGGACAAGGTGGGTTAGAGGCTTGGCTTAACAATATAGGAGTCATGATAAGCAAGTGGTAGGTATCATAGCATAGGCATAGCAAAAGAGTGAGCATCTAGCAAGCAAAGATAGAAGTGATTTCGAGGTATGGTCATCTTGCCTGAAATCCCGCAAGGAAGAAGAACGAGTCCATGAAGAAGACAAACGGACGTAGTCGAACGGGTCCTCACAAACGCGACGTTATTGGAACCAACACGAAGAAGCAACACCGAAAAGAAACACACAACATAGTAAACAACCAACACATGAACATGGCATGATATGCGGGATGCGGTATGTGATGCATATGCAAGACTTGGAAAGGAATGATTGAACCTGGCCTCAACTTGGAAATCCAAGAGTGCCACTAGAAAGAGGAGTTGATTTCTGTTGAAATCGATATAAAGATCACCGGAATCGGATGCACGGTTTGGAAATGGCTAGCAAAACAAATATGACACCGGTATGCGATAATCAGCAAGTAGCCATCTAAATGCATCAAGATAAATATGCTACAGCACTCAAACATGGCAACAAAATATATGGCAGGGATCCACTCATGATGCTTGACAAAAGAAGAACACTAATCTATGGCTAATTCACTCATTAACAGGTTCAAACAAGCATGGCAAAAGTGCAAATGCTAACAGGTTTCAGACTGAGTGAAATAACAACAAGTCAGGAATTTATCATCAGGAAGCAAACTTTAGAGCATGAAAACTACATGCTACAGGAACATATCATGGCAAAGCAAGGCATGGCATGAAGCTACTCAAAGCATATAACAAAAGTCCCTTAGTGACCATAAGCCAAAAGGGATTAGAAAATACAATTGCAAGCACGTGAACATAGCAAAAACATAAACAGATTAAGACTGAAAAACTGGAGCATGGCAAAACAGATAACGAGTAGGCATGTTTACGAGCTCGATGCAGTCACTACAAAGCATGGCATGATAGGCTAAGAATACACCCAGCAACTAGACATGGCAAAGAAGCTAGACATGGCAAGAACAACAACATAGCATGCACGGATCAACAACAACAAGCTCGGCAAAATTGCTAAACAAGTTAACAATCTTCCAGGAATATTTTATAGCAAAAGTAGAGCTCGATTGAATCAAGCTAGGGTGCTCCATAAATGCAAACAAAGACATGGATGGATAGAGCACAACAATATTAACAAAACATCCTTACTGATCATCCTCAAAAGAGGCACGGATCATTAGGAAACAACATGAACATATGGCATAAAAGCAACAACAGGACAATGACTTAATGAAATTCTAAGTCCCTGAAATCAGCATCATTGAGTAAGCTTCTTTGCATGCTTGTGCTAGTCACCACAAAGATCACAAAAATACATGGCATACACCCCTGTAAAGATGGCATGGCATTCTACAAAGCACATGTAGAGCTCAAGATCATAGCATGCACACATTAATCATGGAAAAATGACAAAAGGCCATTTTCTAAAACAGATCTGACATAATCATCATATAGCCCTCTTGCAACAGCATTTCGGGCAACAAGATGAGCTCAATGATGCAATGAGATGAAATGATGTACTCGTCGAGACGAACATTTTGATATGCTACACGCACGAATCAGAGCTATGATGATGAAGTTATGACATGTCAAAGTTTGCAAAAAAGTTGTCGGGGATTAGGGTTAGGGTCAACCGATCCAGATCCGGAGTTCGTCTAGCACGCGAACCGAGGCACTCCGGCGAGCACGGAGAATCCACAAGGAGGCGAGTTAGAGGCGGATCCGGCCTCTCCCGACCGGATTTGGAGGCGGGCGGCGAGGGGCGAGGCGGCGGTGGTCGGTGAGTAGCTCCGGCGAGGTGGCGCGGTAGTGCGGCGGCCTCGGGCAAGCTCGCCGGCGATGGGCTCGGCCGGCGAAGGAGGAGGCGACGGCGGTCGCTGCACGCGGACGGGGCGGCGGGTGATCGGGCGGCGGCGGGCGAAGTGGGCTCGGGGGCCGGTTGCGGGCCTCCCGGGCCTCGGCGGCGGCGAACGCCGTGTGGCCACGTGGCGCCTTCCAATTGGACGTGGGCGGCGGCGACTGCTTTGTCTGGCCGGACCGGACACGTCCGGCGCGGCGGAATGGAGGAGGATCTAGGTCTAGGGTAGAAATGACCCGAAAATTTCGGGGGAGGGCTAGATTTATAGGTAGAGGGAGTTATGGAGCTCCAAATGAGGGGCGGTTTGCGGCCACGCGATCGTGATCGAATGATCTAGATGATAGAAGGGGTTTAGGTGGGTTTTGGGCCACTTTGGAAGGGTGTTGGGCTGCAACACACACGAGGCCTTATCGGTCCCTCGGTTAACCGTTGGAGTATCAAACGAAGTCCAAATGACACGAAACTTGACAGGCGGTTTACCAGTAGTAAACCAAGGCCTCATGAAAAGTCTCGGTCCAATACGAAAACATTTAACGCCCGCACACGAAAAGAGGTAGAAAGGGACACCGGGTGACATAGGAGCGCCAGATGCAAAACGGACAACAGGGAAAAAGCTCAGATGCATGAGACGAACATGTATGCAAATGAAATGCACATGATAACATGATATGGAATGCATGACACACAAGCAATGACAAGGCAACCAGAGCGAATAACTGGAGGACACCTGGCACATCGGTCTCGGGGCGTTACAACACTCCACCACTACGAGAGGATCTCGTCCCGAAATCTAGAATGGCACCGGAGGAAAAACGGAAGAGAAAGAGAAGAGGTAAAACTAAGTTGCTTCTTTGACCAATGAGTGAAACCACGAGCCTTGAGAGGTTGAACAAATTGAAAGGAATAATGCAACGAAGAAGATAAAGTTGAAAGCACTCCCGTAGGGAAGAGTAACAAGGAAGAACAAATTCGGGCAGCACTCCGGTTGACAAGAAAAGGAAATGAATAAGAACTTGGTAAGATGAGAAGAACTTGAAAAGAGGGCATGAAACTCCGGTTAAATGGCTAAGCATGACAAGAGCATGGTCCTGACAATCCGGGATGATTAGTGGAGAGAGCAACATCAAAAAGCCTCTAGGAGAAAGAATAGAAGATGGATCATTGAAATAAAAGAATGGAGAAGAAAATACCTACTTCTGCCACAATTGAGTTTGAAAAGGCATCTTTAGAAGAAGGGTCGAACGGAATTGTTGGGAAAACCAACAACGAAAAGAATAAGCTTGAAGTGGGCTTATGGAAAACTTCTCAAGACTATGAGGTGAAATTCTGCCACTAACGGAAACAATGGATTGGCTTGATATCGAGAAGTAGACGAGAAACTTATTTCACCAGAAGGGTAGATGAATAACTTGGATCATATATGAGCACCATAAATAGCAAAAATCCTTAGGGAAGGTTTTAGGTGAAATATAACCCAAGATAACTCCAATGACGAGATTGATGGATTTAAAATATCTCATTCTTGATAACTTGTGAATCACGAAGCACGAAGGGAAATTATCAACAATGACATAACACCACCTCAAAAGATAAGGGAGAACAATTGCACTCCGGATTACAAGATGAAGAGAACTTGAGCTCCTCTGAAAAGAATCTCAATGAACACTTCAAGAAGGGATTAAATCCTTGATGAACCATCATGTGGAACCTTCATGAAGAACTCAGTTAAACAAAAGAATGATCAAACGGAAGCCAAGAGAAGTTGAAAACACAAGGTGAATCATTGTACCGATTTAAATGAATCTCCGTGGTGAAATAATTGAAAAAGGTTGGAACTCCGAGAAAAAGAGAAGATGAAACAATTGAAATCAGGAATTTGATGAGCCTCCGGAATAGGGAATTGAGTTCAGTCGATGAAACAAGAATAAGAATTACATTATGCTTATCCTTCACCAATTTAAATTGATGACAAGCAACGGGCTTGGCATACTACTTATTCTTCTTGAAAAGATTACAGAGAGATATAGCGCGAACTTGAGAAAGGTCTTCAATGATTCACGGGTAGGATTTGGAAAATAACGAATGAGTTGATATGATAACAACGGAAGAGAATCCTGGAAGAAACACCGTAAGAATTGAAAATGAACGAAGGAAAGAGATGAATCACCGGTAAGAATTAGAGAACGAATGAGGATACTTGCTAGGATTTAGATACAAGAGAACGAAGGGATCACGAGCTGATTAGAGATCACTTGAACGATGCACCAGTAAGATTGGAGAATGAAAGTTGAAAGCTGAGAATGAGTAAGTCTTCTGAAAAGATGGGCTCCGGATAATCAAACTGAACAGAATCTTGAATTTCTCCGGATAGGTGAAAAGAATTTCTGAGAATTGAAAACAATTATGAGAGGATGGGCTTGAACTAGAACCACGAATCCCTGAGAGAACGGATAATATTGAAGAGAAACTCTTCCTCGATCTTCAAATGTTGAGAATGATGATGAGAAAACACCACCATGAATTGTTGTGATACTCCGGAATGAAGAATGGAAAGGTTGAGCCAACGATGAAAAGAATTTGACAGATCTTGTTGAAACCAACTGACTGATGATAATTCATACTTACGTCAAACTTGGAAAAGAATTTGAGAGTAACTCCGGGAAAAAGAGAAGAGTCAGGTAAGATCCTGGGAAAAGACCTGTGGGTTAGGGCCCACTCAAAAGAAACACCGTAGAACGATTTAAAACATAGAATGCACCGGTTGAATTAAATGGCTTGAATGAGATAACAACCTCGATATAGGTTGAACTGATCTTGAATGAAAAGACGAGCCTTCTGAGATATCTTGAGCACTCCGGGACAATAGAATAGCGAGAGGTGAACGATTAAGAATTGCACCGGCATGAGAAAGCATTGAAATGAGGAAAAATATATGATCAACAATACTTGAATTTTATCCATCGCAGAAGAAAAGAATGTAGAATAATGACCTAGTAGAGCATCTTCATGAGCCCACCAGGTAAGAACATTGACGGAAATGAATGGAGAGACTTCCCATCAATAAAATGTATAGTTGAATAAGGAATCTTAGTCCTTGAAGAAAAAGGGTGGGTGGGCGGGAAAACAAAAGGCAGCTTGGGACGAATGAAATGAAAACCGTTGAGAAGAACTCATAATTGATCTAGCGAATGTTGAAGTGATCGGATCCACTTGAAGAGAAACACGCCGGTTGAAAAGGAATTGAAATGACAAACTCAAAGATCGAGAAGGATTAGTATTCGCATAGAAATATGAGAACACCGCTTAGGAAAGGTATGGAATCAACACTTGACATTGAAGCAACTCGAATACCACAACTCAAAACAGAAACAAAGGATTGGCTCGCAGAATAAGCCGGAAATACTCGCGTGATCCTAAAGAAATTTAGTGAAAATTTGAGAAGAGAAGAGTCAAAACTCTACGTCAGGAGGCCTCACCAGAGCGACAAAGGGACTGAGGAGTAAAAATAATTCCTAACTCTCTGATATATATAATCCTAAATGACTCAAAACATTTTTCTAGACTCAACTACGCTAGCGATTCGATCAAGCAGGGGGCTCCTAAGGTCGGGGAAGGCTCTGATTACCAACTTGTAATGCCCTCAATGCGGCTATATCTCCGACGTGTCGAAGCACGACTTAGAGGCATAACCTGATTGAAAGCAATGTCGCAAGTGAGGTAATCTTCACACAACCCATGTAGTATATAAGGGAAAGAGATACATAGTTGGCTTACAATCGCCACTTCACACAATACATGAATAAAGCATTACATTCATCCAAATACACTCAAGGTCCGACTACAGAACCAAAATAAAAGAAGACTACCCCAAATGCTACATAGATCCCCGATCGACCCCAACTGGGCTCCACTACTAATCAACTAGAACGAAACAACACAAAGGACAAGATCTTCATCGAGCTCCTCCTTGAGCTCGGTTGTGTCATCTGCACGATTTCATCGGCACCTGCAAACTGGTTTTGGAAGTATATGTGAGTCACGGGGACTCAGCAATCTCACACCCTCACGATCAAGACTATTTAACTTATAGGTAGGGTAAAAGGTATGAGGTGGAGCTACAGCAAGCGACTAGCATATATGGTGGCTAACATACACAAAAGAGAGCGAGATGAGAAGGCAAAGCACGATCGATGAACTATGATCTAGAAGTGATCCTAGAACAACCTACGTCAAGCATAACTCCAACACCGTGTTCACTTCTCGGACTCCGCCAAGAAGAGACCATCACGGTTACACACGCGGTTGATGCATTTTAATTAAGATAAACTTTAGGTTTTCTACAACCGGACATTAACAAATTCCCATCTGCCCATAACCACGGGCACAATTTTCGAAAGTTCAAAACCCTGCAGGGGTGTCCCAACTTAGCCCATCACAAGCTCTCACTGTCAACGAAGGATATTCCTTCTAGCGGGAAGACCCGATCAGACTCGGAATCCCGGTTACAAGAGATCTCGACAATGGTAAAACAAGTCCAGCAACACCGCCAGAATGTGCCAACAAATCCTGATAGGAGCTGCACATATCTCGTTCTCAGGGCACACTCAGATGAGACTAGCTACGAGATCTTCATCGAGCTCCTCCTTGAGCAAGGTTGCGTCATCTGCACGATTTCATCGGCACCTGCAAACTGGTTTTGGAAGTATATGTGAGTCACGGGGACTCAGCAATCTCACACCCTCACGATCAAGACTATTTAAGCTTATAGGTAGGGTAAAAGGTATGAGGTGGAGCTGCAGCAAGCGACTAGCATATATGGTGGCTAACATACGCAAAAGAGAGCGAGATGAGAAGGTAAAGCACGACCGATGAACTATGATCAAGAAGTGATCCTAGAACAACCTACGTCAAGCATAACTCCAACACTGTGTTTCACTTCCCGGACTCCGCCGAGAAGAGACCATCACGATTACACACGCGGTTGATGCATTTTAATTAAGATAAACTTCAGGTTTTCTACAACCGGACATTAACAAATTTCCATCTGCCCATAACTGCGGGCACGGCTTTCAAAAGTTCAAAACCCTACAGGGGTGTCCCAACTTAGCCCATCCCAAGCTCTCACGGTCAATGAAGGATATTTCTTCTAGCGGGAAGACCCGATCGGACTCGGAATCCCGGTTACAAGACATCTCGATAATGGTAAAACAAGTCCAGCAACACCGCCCGAATGTGCCGACAAATCCCGATAGGAGCTGCACATATCTCGTTCTCAGGGCACACTCATATGAGACTAGCTACGAGTAAAACCAACCCTCAAGTTTCCCCGAGGTGGCCCCGCAGGCAGCTCAGTTCGGACCAACACTCAGAGGAGCACTGGCCCGGGGGGGTTAAAATAAATATGACGCTTGAGTCCGCGAAACCCAAGGGAAAAAGAGACTTGGTGGCGAATGGTAAAACCAATGTTGGGCATTGCTGGAGGAGTTTTATTCAAGGCGAACTGTCAAGGGGTTCCCATTATAACCCAATCGCGTAAGGAACGCAAAAATCCAGGAACATAACACCGATATGACGGAAACTAGGGCGGCAAGAGTGGAACAAAACACCAGGCATAAGGCCGAGCCTTCCACCCTTTACCAAGTATATAGATGCATTAATTAAATAAGAGATATTGTGATATCCCAACAAAATATCCATGTTCCAACATGGAACAAACTCCAATCTTCACCTGCAACTAACAACGCTATAAGAGGGGCTGAGCAAAGTGGTAACATGGCCAAACAACGGTTTGCTAGGACAAGGTGGGTTAGAGGCTTGGCTTAACAATATAGGGCATGATAAGCAAGTGGTAGGTATCATAGCATAGGCATAGCAAAAGAGCGAGCATCTAGCAAGCAAAGATAGAAGTGATTTCGAGGGTATGGTCATCTTGCCTGAAATCCCGCAAGGAAAAAGAACGAGTCCATGAAGAATACAAACGGACGTAGTCGAATGGGTCCTCACAAACGCACGTTATTGGAACCAACACAAAGAAGAAACACCGGAAAGAAGCACACATCATAGTAAACAACCAACACATGAACATGGCATGATATGCGGGATGCGGTATGTGATGCATATGCAAGACTTGGAAAGGAATGATTGAACCTGGCCTCAACTTGGAAATCCAAGAGTGCCACTATAAAGAGGAGTTGATTTCGGTTGAAATCGATATAAAGATCACCGGAATCGGATGCACGGTTTGGAAATGGCAAGCAAAACAAATATGGCATCGGTCTGCGATAATCAACAAGTAGCCATCTAAATGCATCAAGATAAATATGCTACACCACTCAAACATGGCAACAAAATATATGGCAGGGATCCACTCATGATGCTTGACAAAAGAAGAACACTGAGCTACGGCTAATTCACTCATTAACAGGTTCAAACAAGCTAACAGGTTTCAGACTTAGTGAAATAACAACAAGTCAGGAATTTATCATCAGGAAGCAAACTTCAGAGCATGAAAACTACATGCTACAGGAACATATCATGGCAAATAAAGGCATGGCATGAAGCTACTCAAAGTATATAACAAAAGTCCCTTAGTGACCATAAGCCAAAAGGGATCAGAAAATATAATTGCAAGCACGTGAACATAGCACAAACATAAACAGATTCAGACTTAGTGAAAAACTGGAGCATGGCAAAATAGATAACGAGTAGGCATGTTTACGAGCTCGATGCACTCACTACAAAGCATGGCATGATAGGCTAAGCATACACCCAGCAACTAGACATGGCATAGAAGATAGACATGGCAAGAACAACAACATAGCATTCACAAATCAACAACAACAAGCTCGGCAAAATTGCTAAACAAGTTAACAATCTGCCAGGAATATTTTATAGCAAAAGTAGAGCTCGATTGACCCAAGCTAGGGTGCTCCATAAATGCAAAAAAGACATGGATGGATAGAACACAACAATATTAACAAAACATCCTTACTGATCATCCTCAAAAGAGGCACGGATCACTGGGAAACAACATGAACATATGGCATAAAAGCAATAACAGGACAAGGACTTACTGAAATTCTAAGTCCCTAAAATCAGCATCATTGAGTAAGCTACTTTGCATGCTTGTGCTAGTCACCACAAAGATCACAAAAATACATGGCATACACCCCTGTAAGGATGGCATGGCATTCTACAAAGCACATGTAGAGCTCAAGATCATAGCATGCACACATTAATCATGGAAAAAATGACAAAAGGCCATTTGCTGAAACAGATCTGACATAATCATCACATTTCGGGCAACAATATGAGCTCAAATGAAAATGATGCAATAAGATGAAATGATGTACTCGTCGAGACGAACATTTTGATATGCTACACGCACGAATCGGAGCTATGATGATGAACTTATGACATGTCAAAGTATGCAAAAAGTTATCGGGGATTAGGGTTAGGGTCAATCGATCCAGATCTGGAGTTTGTCTGGCACGCGAACCAAGGCGCTCCGGCGAGCTCAGAGAAGTGGCGGGGAGGCGAGGGAGAGCCGGATCCGGCCTCTCCCGACCGAATCTGGAGGCGGTGGCGAGGGGCGAGGCGGCGGTGGCCGGTGAGCAGCTCCGGCGAGGCGGCGCGGTGGTGCGGCGACCTCGGGTTAGCTCGCTGGCGACGGGCTCGGCCGGCGAAGGAGGAGGCGATGGCGGTCGCTGCGCGCGGGCGGGGCGCCGGGCGCTCGGGCGGCGGCGGGCGAAGTGGGTTCGGGGGCCGGTTGCGGGCCTCCCGGGCCTCGGTGGCGACAGACGCCGGGTGGCCACGTGGCGCCTTCCAATTGGCGGTGGATGCTTTGTCTGGCCGGACCGGACACACCCGGCGCGATGGAATGGAGGAGGAGCTAGGTCTAGGGTAGAAATGACCCGAAAATTTTGGGGGAGGGCTAGATTTATAGGTAGAGGGAGCTAGGGAGCTCCAAATGAGGTGCGGTTTGTGACCACGCGATCGTGATCGAACGATCTAGATGATAGAAGGGGTTTAGGTGGGTTTTGGGACACTTTGGAAGGGTGTTGGGCTGCAACACACACGAGGCCTTATCGGTCCCTCGGTTAACCGTTGGAGTATCAAACAAAGTCCAAATGATACGAAACTTGACAGGCGGTCTACCGGTAGTAAACCAAGGCCACATGACAAGTCTCGGTCTAATCCGAAAACGTTTAACACCCGCACAAGAAAGAGGTAGAAAGGGACACCGGGTGACATAGGAGCGCCGAATGCAAAATGGACAATGGGGAAAAGCTCAGATGCATGAGACGAACATGTATGCAAATGAAATGCACATGATGACATGATATGGAATGCATGACATGCAAGAAATGACAAGGCAACCACAACGAATAACTGGAGGACAACTTGCACATCGGTCTCGGGGCGTTACAGTAGATGTACCACGAGATCAGAGAGGCTAAACCCTAGAAACTAGCCTATGGTATGATTGTATGTTGTCCTATGGACTAAAACCCTCTGGTTTATATAGACACCGGAGAGGGTTTGGGTTACACAAGGTCGGTTACAAAGGAGGAGATACACATATCTGTATTGCCTAGCTTGCCTTCCACGCCAAGTAGAGTCTCATCCGGACACGAGACGAAGTCTTCAATCTTGTATCTTCATAGTCTAACAGTCCGGCCAATGGATATAGTCCGGCTGTCCGGAGACCCCCTAATCCAAGACTCCCTCACCCGATCTATTGGTTGAAAAAGGAAAGAAAGTGGGGACTGGGGGACAAGTCAACAGAATAAGTCCAGCACTAGATTTGCTAGCCTCACACAGTATAAGGTGGCTATACCGAACAAAAATGGGACCAACCCAGATATCCTGTTCTGATGTTTGTTGCCCCGAGCCACTCTTATGTAATGCCACTGGTAAAATGTACCAGTCGCACTGTTAAAAGTAAGGACATGTTAAACTAATGTTGTTTTCAATGTAATGCCTCCAGTAATATGAATCAATGGCACTTCTTTACATGTCCTGCTAAAATTTCCCATTAAGATAAGTTGGTTCTTTTCGTTAGAAATGCAACTGTCCTGGTCCGCCTACTCTCCCGTGCCCAAAGTAATGTCGTATTTAACGGTTGTCCTAGTTAATCCTAATGCCCACACTAATATCTAGCAATGCCAGTGCTTTAGAGATTGCTACTGTCCTTGTAGGATTGCCATTCAGATAAGGAACATGATTCTTTTCATTTGATGCATGTTTCATCACTTATTAGTGACCCTCCTTTCCACCTTTTTTGTGCAAACAGAGATATACATTTCACGCTCGATCTTAGTTGAACTTCGCAAATGATATCCAAATTATAATTGAGCATTCTAGGAGCTTCACAACCAACCTTGATGTTGCTCAATTTTATTGCAACTAATGAAGAAGAAGCTCTGTGGGTTTCGTTTTCTGATGGAAATGGCACCGGGGCTGGATCCCTTTTCTTAAAAAAAATTGAAGAAGAAGCTGCTAGCTCACGGGACATTGCTTCATTTTAGGTGAACTGCACCAAAAGGTCCCATGAATTGAATCATCCATGTTGGTGACTGAAAGAGCCAGCTTCAGCATCCCAGTCTAAGCACCCCCGGCCTCCATCCTTGCGACTCACAGTACACCTCGTTTGCCACCTGCTCGACCCTAGTGTCACTGATAAAATGAAGTAATAATACAGTTAAAATAGAGCGAGTGTCATCTCTATCATTTCATTTCCAATGTAGATAAAGAAAGTGCTTCTCTTTGTTAATGTATGTTTCATCAACTAGTCCCATTGTTAATGTTTAAGCATTTCTGCAAATTGGGGTGCTTAATTTTAGTTGATATGTACAAAAATAGAGATTTGAATGTCTCAAGGCGCCTCCTTGTACTACCGCTGTACACTGATGTTCATCACTGGCAGAAGGTGTATCTGGGAGACTTGGGACGATGTCCAGTATGAGGCGTACCGTTTCAGGCATCACAGGGCCCATCTCGCACTCACAACATGGCATGCTATGATACTATCAAAATATTTTCTTCTATTTATTTTGTGTGTTTCATCAACTAGTGCCACTATAATGTAATCATGCTTTTTCATTATCTATGCAAACAGGGTTATTCAGCTGCATTTTGGTGGAACTGCACAAATGTATGTATGGAACCGGCATATATGCAGAGTGCGAGGTGTGCCAAGTAAAAAATTACTGACACCAACCATGTTGCATGCACGCATTGGCATCCACCACCACCAGTGGGATGTGTGGCACTCTCTGTGGACGGATCTTTCTCGGTAGCAAATCATCTAACGGAATACTAGTACTCTTTTCTGAAAGTTTCTAGGGAGTTCTCTTTTCTGAAAGAAGCACCAATCTATTTTTATTTATTTGTACACTGTGTCACAACTTTGACCCAAAAGGTCCAGAGCTATTTTAGGTGATTGGCGTAGTACTCGAAGACTGATTGTAAGAATGATTTTCATTAGCTGTCACACTGATTGTAAGCATGAGCATGTGGAAGATTAGGTTAGTGCAAAGCTTACCTTAAACCCTACCGCTGCCGTTGAAATGAGGCGAGCATCGAGGGAACAATGGAGAACGGCGGGGAAGCGACGTCGCGCCATCCGGCCTCCTCTTGCGGTGGGAGAACGAATACTCCTGTGGCTCCAGCTGGCTCTGCACACTCACGAACGGCACACCATACTTGATCGATTCATTATCCTCTGGGTGCTCGACCTTCGACCTGTACACCCACCACCTCCGCCTGACTGTCGCCTCGGGCGAATCCGTCTGCTCCATCGCCCAGAGGAGATAATCGATGAACTCGGAAGACTGCGGCGTGACTGCCGCCGAGGAGTACATGTACATCGCCGCCGTCTCGCTCTTTCGCATACATTGCCACATGGCCCGCACCGTCCTCGAAATCTCCTACTCATTGTGAAACCAACTAAGGATCTCCTTCAACCTGGCTAACTTTTCCTGGTCGCCGCCGGCGATCTGCCTGATTCGCTGCTGCATCCTCTCCATAGATGTCCTTCTGAGTGGTCTGGTGCTAGCTCTAGAAGATGGGAGGAGAGACGGTGGTCTTGCAATAGAGAAGAGGGAGAGGCGAGACGGTGGTTTTGGAATGGAGATGATGGAGAGGAGAGGAGGTGGTTTTGCAATGGAGAAGATCAGAAGAGGTTGAGGCGAGATGGTGGTTTTGGAATGGAGATGATGGAGAGGAGAGGAGGTGGTTTTGCAATGGATAAGAGGGAGAGGAGCGTGCGGCAATGATTTAGGATTGGACGAGAGGGCCGGCGCGCTGTGACTGGATCAAAATCAAAATCAATTTACCCTTCAATTAAGAAAGCGACCCCACATTAACTAGTCTCCCTTTTATAATGGGTCATAATTGACCATGATTTTCGCACATAAAATATATGTTATACATTGCAAAAATAATATAATTTGAAAGTACATTCAGATACAATCCAAACGATACAATTTGTGGTGACATGCATTCACATTTTGCTTCTCAAATACAGTACTTGGTCAAACTTTGACCCAAACTACGCAAAACAACAAAAAAATACTTCCAAGACCAGCGCCGCTCTTTGATACGTCTCCAACGTATCTATAATTTTTGATTGCTCCATGCTATATTATCTACTATTTTGGATGTTTATGGGCTTTATTATACACTTATATATCATTTTTGGGACTAACCTATTGACCCAGAGCCCAGTGCCAGTTTCTGTTTTTACCTTGTTTTAGGGTTTCGAAGAAAAGGAAAACCAAATGGAGTCCAATTGACCTGAAACTTCACGGAACCCATTTTTGGAAGGAAAGAAGCCCAGAAGACTTGAAGTGCACGTAAGGGAAGCTTCGAGGAGGCCACGAGGTAGGGGGCGCGCCCACCCCCCTGGGCGCGCCCTCCACCCTTGTGGGCCATTCGTGGCCCCCCTGGCGTACTTCTTCCGCCTATATATCTCCATATACCCTAAAAACACCGGAGAGCACAATAGACCGGGAGTTTCGCCGCCAGAAGCCTCCGTAGCCACCAAAAGCCAATCTAGACCCGTTCTGGCACCCTGCCGGAGGGGGCAATCCCTCTCCGGTGGCCATCTTCATCATCTCGGTGCTCTCCATGACGAGGAAGGAGTAGTTCTCCCTCGGGGCTGAGGGTATGTACAAGTAGCTATGTGTTTGATCTCTCTCTCTCTCTCTCGTGTTCTTGAGGTGATACGATCTTGATGTATCGCGAGCTTTGTTATCATATTTTGATCCTATGATGTTTCTTCCCCCCTCTACTCTCTTGTAATGGATTGAGTTTCCCCTTTGAGGTTATCTTATCGGATTGAGTCTTTAAACATTTGAGAACACTTGATGTATGTCTTGCCATGCGTATTTGTGGTGATAATGGGATACCACGTGATTCACTTGATGTATGTTTTGGTGATCAACTAACGGGTTCCACCCATGAACCTATGCATAGGAGTTGGCACACGTTTTCGTCGTGATTCTCCGGTAGGAACTTTGGGGCACTCTTTGTGGTTCTATGTGTTGGTTGAATAGATGAATCTGAGATTGTGTGATGCATATCGTATAATCATACCCACGGATACTTGAGGTGACATTGGAGTATCTAGGTGACATTAGGGTTTTGGTTGATTTGTGTCTTAAGGTGTTATTCTAGTACGAACTCTAGGGCTGTTTGTGACACCTATAGGAATAGCCCAACGGATTGATTGGAAAGAATAACTTTGAGGTGGTTTTACCCTACCATAATCTCTTTGTTTGTCCTCTGCTATTAGTGACTTTGGAGTGACTCTTTGTTGCATGTTGAGGGATAGTTATGTGATCCAATTATGTTATTATTGTTGAGAGGACTTGCACTAGTGAAAGTATGAACCGTAGGCCTTGTTTCAACACATTGCAATACCGTTTACGCTCACTTTTATCATTAGTTACCTTGCTGTTTTTATATTTTCATATTACAAATACCTTTATCTACTATCCATATACCACTTGTATCACCATCTCTTCACCAAACTAGTGCACCTATACAATTTACCATTGTACTGGGTGTGTTGGGGACACAAGAGACTCTTTGTTATTTGGTTGCAGGGTTTTTTGAGAGAAACCATCTTCATCCTACGCCTCCTACGGATTGATAAACCTTAGGTCATCCACTTGAGGGAAATTTGCTACTGTCCTACAAACCTCTGCACTTGGAGGCCCAACAACGTCTACAAGAAGAAGGTTGTGTAGTAGACATCAAGCTCTTTTCTGGCGCCGTTGCCGGGGAGGTGAGTGCTTGAAGGTATATCTTTAGATCTTGCAATTGAGTCTTTTAGTTTCTTGTTTTAGCACTAGTTTAGTTTATAAAAGAAAACTATAAAAAAATATGGAATTGAGTTTGTCTCATACGCTTCATCTTTTTAATATCTTTCGTGAGTATGATGGAAAGGAAAAGTGTGCTGAAGTGCTAGAGTAAGAAGTCTATAAAATGTTTGGCACTAAATCTTTGGATGATGAGCATGATTGCAATGTTGTTAGTACGAATTCTTTGAATATCCGTGATACTAATGATGATTGCACTAGTTATGATGTCTCCTATAAACATGTCAATTTTTGTGGAGTACATTGGGTTTGTAAGTACACACCAAATAGGGAAGATAGATATTGCAAGAGGCATAAGTACTTGGAAACTAAATTGTTGCAAGAAATACTAGATGATTGTGCTGAAAATTTAAATTTTCTTGGCCGCCATTGTAAACTTTGCAATGAACATGGTCATTTAAATCTCCAATGCAAATTGTTTCATGATCATATCATGTCCAAAAATTGTGATGACTTGATTTCCCGTGCACATCATAATGAACTTAGTTTGCTCTTGGGTTATGAAGAAATGAAACGTATAACTAAGGATATTCCAAGATTTTCCCTTGATAGAGTTCTTCATTTTGATCTAGAGGAAATTTATATGTATTGTGCGGTGAATTGTATTGAAAATCCTTATATTGCCAATTACATAAAGGAGAGAAAACAAATAGAAGATGAAGAGAATACTAATGAAAGGGAAGAGGCTTCCCAATATCCTCCTATTATTTCTTATGATGAATCAGGTAACGAGGAGGAGCCTCCTATTCAACCAATCTGATTAATAAGGAGCTCCAAAAAGAGGATTGAACCCACACATGATGTGCTGAAGAAGAAGAAAAGAAAAAGGAAGAGAGGTAAAAAGATATATCCCCCAAATAATGCTGCTCCTATAACTATTGTGCCTCATGAAAATATAATTGTGGAAGATAATGATACTTCTTATGATCTTGAAAATCTTTTTGGCACTTGCTTGGAAGAATATGATAATTGCTATACTATTGGTGCTATCCATACTATTAATGATGAGAGTGATTATGCTTATGATATGAAAAGGCCAAAGCTTGGGGATGTTATGTTTTATGAAGATGATGTTTTTGAGAATATATTTGCTGCAATTAATGTTTGTCCCAAGCTTGGGGATGCTACGTTTAATGAAGATGATATTTTTAGTCTCCCAAGTTTTGATATGCAAATTTATAATGATGATAGCATGCCTCCTATTTATGATGATTATTGTGATGATACTTATGCTATAAAAAGGAGTGATTATATTTATAAAACTTGTCATGATTATGAATACCCCTTTTCTTAACATTACTCTTTTAATGTGGAAACAATTTATAGTATTCGAGTCTCTTATGATGCTCCCACTATTCCTAATGAGAAGAATTTCGCTTATGTGGAGAGTAGTAAATTTTCTATGCTTGTAGATCATGAAAAGAATTCTTCATGTGCTGGTTATATTGTTGAATTCATTCATCATGCTACTGAAAATTATTATGAGGGAGGAATATATGCTTGTATGAATTCCAATAATATCAAGTTTCCTCTCTATGTGCTTAAAGTTTTGAAGTTATGCTTGTTTTACCTTCCTATGCAAGTTGATTCTTGTTCCCACAAGTTGTTTGCTCACAAAATTCCTATGCATAGGAAGAGGTTTAGACTTAAATGTGCTAGTCATATTCTTCATTATGCTCTCTTTATGTTTCAATTCTTATCCTTTATGTGAGCATCATTGAAATCATCATGCCTAGCTAGGGGTGTTAAACGTTAGCGCTTGTTGGGAGGCAACCCAATTTTATTTTTGTTCCTTGCTTTTTGCTCCTGTTTAGTAATAAATAATTAATCTAGACTCTGTTTAGATGTGGTTTTATGTTTTAATTAGTTTTTTTTCCAAGTAGAACCTTTGGGAAGACTTGGGGAAAGTCTTTGCGATCATTCTGTAAAAAACAGAAACTTTAGCGCTCACGAGAATTGCTGCCATTTTTATTCGGAGAGTGATATTTAGTTAATTCTTTTTTAGGATGATTAATAGATAAATTCCTCAGGTCCAACAATTTAGTTGAGAATTTTATGAGTTCCATAAGTATACGTTTGATCCATATTACTACAGACTGTTCTGTTTTTGACAGATTCTGTTTTCATGTGTTGTTTACTTATTTTGATGAATCTATGGCTAGTAAAAGAATTTATAAACCATAGATAAGTTGGAATACAGTAGGTTTAACACCAATATAAATAAATAATGAGTTCATTACAGTACCTTGAAGTAGTGTTTTGTTTTCTTTCGCTAAGGAGCTTACGAGTTTTCTTTTAAGTTTTGTGTTGTGAAGTTTTCAAGTTTTGGGTAAAGATTCGATGGACTGTGGAATAAGGAGTCGAAAGAGCCTAAGCTTGGGGATTCCCAAGGCACCCCAAGGTAATATTCAAGGATGACCAAGAGCCTAAGCTTGGGGATGCCTCGGAAGGCATCCCCTCTTTCGTCTTCGTTCATCGGTAACTTTACTTGGAGCTATATTTTTATTCGCCACATGATATGTGTTTTGCTTGGAGCGTCATTTTATTTTATTTAGTTTTGCTTGCTGTTTGAATAAAATACCAAGATCTGAAATTATTAAATGGTAGAGAGTCTTCACATAGTTGCATAATTATTCGACTACTCATTGATCTTCACTTATATCGTTCGGAGTAGTTTGTCATTTGCTCTAGTGCTTCACTTATATCCTTTTAGAGCATGCTGGTAGTTTTATTTTGAAGAAATAGATTAAATCTCATGCTTCACTTAGATTATTTTTGGGAGTCTTAAATAGCATGGTAATTTGCTTAAAATCCTAATATTCTAGGTATTCGAGATTAGTAAAATTTTCTTATGAGTGTTTTGAATACTAGGAGAAGTTTGATGATTGATGATTGTTTTGAGACATGGAGGTAATAATATCAAAGTCGTGCTAGTTGAGTAGTTGTTGATTTGAGAAATGCTTGTGTTGAAGTTTGCAAGTCCCATAGCATGCACATATGGTAAATGTTATGCAACAAATTTGAAACATGAGGTGTTATTTGATTGTCTTCCTTATGAGTGGCGGTCGGGGACGAGCGATGGTCTTTCCCTACCAATCTATCCCCCTAGGAGCATGCGCATAGTACCAAGGTTTTTGATGACTTGTAGATTTTTCCAATAAGTATGTGAGTTCTTTATGACTAATGTTGAGTCCATGGATTATACGCACTCTCACCCTTCCATCCTTGCTAGCCTCTTCGGTACCGTGCATTGCCCTTTCTCACATTGAGAGTTGGCGCAAACTTCGCCGGTGCATCCAAACCCCGTGATATGATACGCTCTTTCACACATAAACCTCCTTATATCTTCCTCAAAACAGCCACCATACCTACCTATTATGGCATTTCCATAGCCATTCCGAGATATATTGCCATGCAACTTTCCACCATTCAGTTTATCATGACACATTCATCATTGTCATATTGCTTTGCATGATCATGTAGTTGACATCGTATTTATGGCAAAGCCACCATTCATAATTTTTCATACATGTCACACTTGATTCATCGCAATCCTGGTACACCGCCGGAGGCATTCATATAGAGTCATATCTTGTTCTAGTATCAAGTTGTAATCATTGAGTTGTAAATAAATAGAAGTGTGATGATCATCATTTTCTAGAGCATTGTCCCAAGTGAGGAATTATAAAAAAAAGAGAAAGTCCATAAAAAGAATAAGAGAAGTCCCAAAAAAAGAAAAGAGAAAGGCCATAAAAAAAGAAAGGCCAAATAAAAAATGAGAGAAAAAGAGAGAAGGGACAATGCTACTATCCTTTTACCACACTTGTGCTTCAAAGTAGCACCATAATCTTCATGATAGAGAGTCTCTTGGTTTGTCACTTTCACATACTAGTGGGAATTTTTCATTATAGAACTTGGCTTGTATATTCCAACAATGGGCCTCCTCAAATGCCCTAGGTCTTCGTGAGCAAGCAAGTTGGATGCACACCCACTTAGTCTCTTTTGTTGAGCTTTCATACATTTATAGCTCTAGTGCATACGTTGCATGGCAATCCCTACTCCTTACATTAACATCAATCGATGGGCATCTCCATATCTCATTGATTAGCCTCATTGATGTGAGACTTTCTCCTTTTTGTCTTCTTCACATAACCCCCTCATTATTCTATTCCACCCATAGTGCTATATCCATGACTCGCACTCATGTATTGTGTGAAAGTTTATAGGTTTGAGATTACTAAAGTATGAAACAATTGCTTGGCTTGTCATCAGGGTTGTGCATGATGAGAGCATTCTTGTGTGACGAAGATGGAGCATGACTAAACTATATGATTTTGTAGGGATGAACTTTCTTTGGCCATGTTATTTTGAGAAGACATAATTGCTTAGTTAGTATGCTTGAAGTATTATCATTTTTATGTCAAATATGAACTTTTATCTTCGATCTTTTGGATCTGAATATTCATGCCACAATTAAGAATAATTACATTGAAATTATTCCAAGTAGCACTCCACATCAAAAATTCTGGTTTTATCATTTACCTACTCGAGGACGAGCAGGAATTAAGCTTGGGGATACTGATACGTCTCCAACGTATCTATAATTTTTTATTGCTCCATGCTATATTATCTACTGTTTTGGATGTTTATGGGCTTTATTATACACTTTTATATCATTTTTTGGGACTAACCTATTAACCCAGAGCCCAGTGCCAGTTTCTATTTTTACCTTGTTTTAGGGTTTCGAAGAAAAGGAAAACCAAACGGAGTCCAATTGACCTGAAACTTCACGGAACCCATTTTTGGAAGGAAAGAAGCCCAGAAGACTTGAAGTGCGCATAAGGGAAGCTTCGAGGAGGCCACGAGGTAGGGGTCGCGCCCACCCTCCCTAGGTGCGCCCTCCACCCTCGTGGGCCCCTCGTGCCCCCCCCCCCCTGACGTACTTCTTCCGCCTATATATCTCCATATACCCTAAAAACACCGGAGAGCACAATAGATCGGGAGTTCCGACGCCAGAAGCCTCCGTAGCCACCGAAAGCCAATCTAGACCCGTTCCGGCACCCTGCCGGAGGGGGCAATCCCTCTCTGGTGGCCATCTTCATCATCCCGGTGCTCTCCATGACAAGGAGGGAGTAGTTCACCCTCGGGGCTGACGGTATGTACCAGTAGCTATGTGTTTGATCTCTCTCTCTCTCTCTCTTGTGTTCTTGAGGTGATACGATCTTGATGTATCACGAGCTTTGTTATCATATTTGGATCCTATGATGTTTCTTCCCCCCTCTACTCTCTTGTAATGGATTGAGTTTCCCATTTGAGGTTATCTTATAGGATTGAGTCTTTAAAGATTTGAGAACACTTGATGTATGTCTTACCATGCGTATGTGTGGTGACAATGGGATACCACGTGATTCACTTGATGTATGTTTTGGTGATCAACTTGCGGGTTCCGCCCATGAACCTATGCATAGGGGTTGGCACACGTTTTCGTCATGATTCTCCGGTAGGAACTTTGGGGCACTCTTTGAGGTTCTATGTGTTGGTTGAATAGATAAATCTGAGATTATGTGATGCATATCGTATAATCATACCCACGGATACTTGAGGTGACATTGGAGTATCTAGGTGACATTAGGGTTTTGGTTGATTTGTGTCTGAAGGTGTTATTCTAATACGAACTCTAGGGCTTTTTGTGACACCTATAGGAATAGCCCAACAGATTGATTGGAAAGAATAACTTTGAGGTGGTTTTGTACCCTACCATAATCTGTTCGTTCGTTCTATGCTATTAGTGACTTTGGAGTGACTCTTTGTTGCATGTTGAGGGATAGTTATGTGGTCCAATTATGTTATTATTGTTGAGAGGACTTGCACTAGTGAAAGTTTGAACCCTAGGCCTTGTTTCAACACATCGCAATACCGTTTACGCTTACTTTTATCATTAGTTACCTTGCTGTTTTTATATTTTCAGATTACAAATACCTTTATCTACTATCCATATACCACTTGTATCACCATCTCTTCGCCGAACTAGTGCACCTATACAATTTACCATTGTATTGGGTGTGCTGGGGACACAAGAGACTCTTTGTTATTTGGTTGCTGGGTTGTTTGAGAGAGACCATCTTCATCCTACGCCTCCTACGGATTGATAAACCTTAGGTCATCCACTTGAGGGAAATTTGCTACTGTCCTACAAACCTCTGCACTTGGAGGCCCAACAACGTCTACAAGAACAAGGTTGTGTAGTAGACATCACTCTTCTTCTCTTAAAACACCGCCGCTCCTCTCCTATTCCAATCTAAATGGACCGCCGCTCCTCTCCTCTTCCATTTCAAAACCACCGCCCCTCCTCTCCTGTTCCAGTCCAAAACCAGCGTCGGTCCTCTCCTTTTCTAATCCAAAACCAGCGCTGCTCCTCTCCTCTTCCATTCAAAAAACCCCGCCGGCGAGTGAAGGTGCTGTGGAGAAGTAGATCGATGGAGGAGTACAACCGATACGTGAGGATCGTAGACGGCGACCCTGTGAAGCTAGCTAGGATGTTGGAGATACAGTCTTGGTTTGACAACAAGGACCAACTAGCGGCGACGGCGACATCCATGGCCAAATATCTGCAATAGAGCAAAAAGGCGGCGATACTCCCGGAGGGAGTCGCGCCGGAGTACATAGAGCTGCTCCTCTGGGCCATGGTGCAAACAGATTCACCGAATCCGATCATGAGGGAGCGGTGGTGGGAGTATCGATCCCAGATGGAGCATCCACCAGAGATTGAAGGATCGAGCATCTACAGGGTGCCATTTGTGAGGGTGTCCTGCCAGAGCGAGCCGATGGAGTCTTTGTCGACCGAACCCAACTGCAAGAGGAGAAAAGCAGTTGGCCCAACGACGCTTCCCCGCCATCGTCTCCCTCGCCGTTCACATCGTCTCACGGGGCGGTTGTCTGCCGCCGAGGAATAGGAGGGGGTTGCCCCCCAGCTGTGATAGCCTGGCTTATTAGGGATGATAGACTACTCATATCAATAAGGAATTCCTTCTTTTCCGGGAGCCCATTTGGACAGAACTCCAAAGTTAAGCATGCTCAGCTTGGAGTAGTGTCAAGATGGGTGACTGACCGGGAAGTTGCTCCCGGGTGCGCACGAGTGAGGACAAAGTGCGCAGAAAAAGACTAGTATTGATCTGTCGGGCCAGTCTAGATCCCGCCAGGAGTAACCACCACCGGCGGGTGTGTCCGGGGCGTTACAAGTTGGTATCAGAGCCGACCCTCACGGTTACACGGATGTTTGCGGATAGGTGCGCGGTCATGTTGTTCATGACGTTTGTGACCCGTCGTGGCACACGACATGGTACATGTACCGGACTGGATGCACAGACGTATGTGCCAAGAGGGAACGTTCATGTGGCCCGACGAGGACATCGGTTCCTCTGAGTGGGGGTGTATGTGATAGCCTGGCTTATTAGGGATGATAGACTACTCATATCAATAAGGAATTCCTTCTTTTCCGGGAGCCCATTTGGACAGAACTCCAAAGTTAAGTGTGCTCAGCTTGGAGTAGTGTCAGGATGGGTGACCGACCGGGAAGTTGCTCCCGGGTGCGCACGAGTGAGGACAAAGTGCGCAGAAAAAGACTAGTATTGATCTGTGGGGCCAGTCTAGATCTCGCCAGGAGTAACGACCACCAGTGGGTGTGTCCGGGGCGTTACACCAGCCCAATAGTCGGGCAGGATGTGAATTGTCAGGAGGAGCTTAGGGTTGTCAGTATTTGCAGGCTGTGAATTGTGTTTTGTGTTGTGTATTTTGAGAGTACTTTCAAATATGAATGTATTTTGAATTTTAGATTTACAGTATTGAGCATATGAAGTATTTTATGAATTCTAGAGATCTATTTTTAGCACTTAAAAAAATCTAGTTTCATAGGAGTATAAAAGTGCAGACAATGTGATTCTCAGAGAAGAAACTGCAAGTTTCAGTTTCAGATAAGAAACTGCAAGTTCAGTTTCAGATAAGAAACTGCAACTTTCAGAGGCAAAGCATTTATATTAACATGGCCTTTTCAAACAGGGTTAACATCATGTTGGAAGTTTTATTCATGGTCGAAAATGGAACTACCAGCCAGTTAATATCATGCTGATCAACATTCATGCATAGCACATCTTCATATCATGCACAGTCAAAATTCCCACACAATGTCAAGTGTGCGAAACACAAAGAAAATGAGGGACGAAGTTTTGGCAAGTGTTGGACGTGGTTTTGGGCTGCCCCGTCTAGGCTTTCATTTTTAACATGCGCAGCCCACGACCTCGGATGGGAGGTCCATAGGCCTGTTTGTATTTTCTTAGGGCCGTCAAGTATCGACCGGCCTATGGACCTCCCATCCAAGATTTTATTTTTGGCAGCTCATTTTATGTATTTATTTGAAGAAAACGCAGAGGTTTGTTCTATTTTTCTATATAAGAATAGGAACGCCAGGTCCAACTTATGTTTCCCTTCTAACTATATTATATATATTTAAATTAATTTATATGTTATTATATATTATTTTTATTGTCATCATATATTTAACAGATACTTACATATGTAAGAAAACAATATCCCACATCTTATTAACTTATAAAAATAATTTCTTAACAAATAAAATCCTGGATTGTTTTGGCACGAAAATCCTAGTGATTGTGTACAAAAGCTTGGTAAGATTTAAGGACGAATGTAATAATATCACTTATTATTTAGATATATTTATAAAAAATGCTCAGCCCCTTTTTATTTTTTGATAACATTGCTAGCCCAACCCAACAGTATAATTAGAATTAGCCCAACAAAATCGTGTATTTCGAGAAAGTGCAAATGGCCTGTAATTTTTTAGGAAATAAAATAAATGGGTCACATGGATGCTACATTATTTGTTCACTCAGCCCAGCTAATGGCTGTAATTCAAAAACATATCAAATTGACTGTAAATTCTATCGCGCAAAAAAAATGGGTTGAATACGTGCCACATTTTTGGAGGCTGAAATGTGGGCCAATAGGTCGAAGCCAACGCAAGTCGTTGTCAATTTAGTCCACAAATGATTCTGACATGTTAGCCGTTGGATTTACATCCAACGACCGGCATCCATCTTCAATCTCTCGTCTTCTTCCTCCAGCGCCGCCGGGACCACCTCCCGCCTCCTGCTGCTAGCAGCTCTGCTTAGCACGCTTCGCTATGAAGCACTACTCCACCATTGGCCAGGCCATCCCTCCACCCCTCCAGACCTCCTATTCTTCTCCACCGACTGCCGAACCACACCGCATTAGAACCAGTTGACCCTCGTACACCTCTCCGTCTGTGACTCTACTCCCACGTCTTCCCATCTCCGGCTCGTTGCTGTCCGGGGCCTCGCCGTCGTCCACCACCTTGGATGCGCTCGGCGCGGCGTGGTCAACATGGTCAACAAACGACACCATCGGAAGTAGACTGTGCGTGGAGAGGCTGACAGCTGGGTCCACGGCCGCACACAAGGAAATAATGATTCCTCCACCTGACATCTCGGACCCACCAGAAGGGCCTCTGTATTTCGTGAAAATAACGTGCCCCCCGCTGATATGTTGGACCCACCAGCTATCTTCGCACGCAAGGAAGTGCCTCCTTATTACGCACAAAAAAATGAATATTCCCCCTGCCAGCTGGAACCCAGCATAGTGGGAGCCTGACTTGTAGGCCTACCAAGTTGACGGGGACGGAGGGCTTTGTCAACTTAGTCAATATGAATGATTCTAGCTCCTGTTACCGTACGATGTTCATCCAACGGCCGTAGTGCTTCTTCAACCTCTGGTCTTCTTGCTCCAGCCGCCCAAACCAGCGCCGATCGTGCCGCGTGCTCCTGCCTCCCGTGGCCAGTTGTGATGCCGCGGAGGCCTCACCGCCCCCTACTACTTCCACCGCTGGCCAGGCCATCCCTCTACTCACCCACACCCCCTGTTATTCTGCGGCGACAGCAGCCTCACACCACAGCCGAACCAGTGAACTCTCGTACTCCTCTTCGCGTGGGCATCCACTGCTGCGTCTTCCCCGGCTCCGAGTCCTCCCCTTCCTAGTCCTCGCTGTCGTCCACCACCGTGGTGCTCTTGGCGCGGCATGGTCAACATGGTCAAGGAACGACTTCCATCGGACATGGACTGTACGTGGAGAGGCTGACAGCTGGGTCCACGGCCGCAGCAAGGAAGTGCCTCCTTATTACGCGCAAAATAATGATTCCTCCACCTGACAGCGGGGACGCACCAGACGGGCCACCGTATTTCGCGAAAAAACGTTTCCCCCCGACTGCTGGGACCCACCAGCTACATCTTCGCACGCAAGGAAGTGCGTCTGGGCAAAAAAACGATTCGCCCCACTAACTACTGGGACCCACCAACTACATCTTCGCACGCAAGGAAGTGCGTTCAGGCAAAAAAAATGATTCGCCCCCCTGACTGCTGGGACCCACCAGCTACATCTTCACACGCAAGGAAGTGCCTGAGAGTCGGGACCCACCTGGTCGAAGCGTATGTAGCATTGTCATTCTGGTCGCGAACGTGTACGTACATACATACTGGTGGATGTAGAGGCGCGCACGTGTCATTGTAGAGGCACGTACGTGCCGTAGTAGAGGCGTGCACGTAGCATGTACACGTACGTACAGTGGCCAGGGTGCAAGAAATAAAATACAGCCACGTATGTGTACATACGGGCGGGGTCTCGAGCGCCCACTCGCGCATACGTACGGCCAGGGCTTGTGTACATGGTTGGGTCGGAACGGAGAAACAGTGTCGTCGTCGTGTTCATGGGGAGGCAACGGAATGTGTTGTGTTCATGGGGAGGCAACGGAATGCTCGTGTTCATGGGGAGGCAACAGAATGCGTCGTGTTCATCGGGAGGCAACGGAACGCGTGGGAGCCAACTGGCTGGGTCAAAATGGAATGCGTGGTCGTGTTCATCGGGAGGGCTTGGACGGAACAAGCGATGGAAACGAGGCCTGGCGTACCGCAAAACGGAGGAAATAGACCTCCTACATTCGGAACGGGGTCCTGTTGATCGGGAGGGGTGTGGTGTACAACTAAACGGAGGAAACGGACCTCCTACGATCGAAACGGGGGTCCTGTTGATCGGGAGGGGTGTGGCGTACCGCAAAACGGACCTCCTACGGTCGAAACGGGGATCCTGTTCATCGGGAGGGGTGTGGCGTACCGCAAAATGGGACTCCACGGGATACTGTTCATCTCCACCGTCGACCTCTTCCAGCCTCCATGGGCTACCGTCACCTCCTCCAGCCTCCACGGGCTCCTGTTCATCCAGCCTCCACCGCGCGCTACTCCACTGGCTACTGTTCAACCACCCCTCCACGGGCACCCCTCCACCGTCTACTATTCATCCATCCTTCCACACCACGGGGTCCTGTTCAACCACCCCTCCATGGGCACCCCTCCACTGTCTACTGTTCATCCAGCCCTCCACACCATGGGGTCCTGTTCATCCAGAGGCAACGCCACCGCTCACTGTTCATCCACCCCCCCGCAACGCTCACTGTTCATCCAATTGATCGGCTCCAGTTAGCTGCAGTAGTGAAGGAATCGCTCGATCGGGTTCAGTTAACAACCATCGATCGATCGCTCGGGTTCAGTAACGCGTAGCCTGCAGTGCAATCGCTCAGGTTCAGTTAGAGCCCAACGTCTCGCTCGAGTTCAGTTAGAGCCAACGCCTCACACACACGCGCATACGTGTACGAGAGAAACGCGCATCACTCGGCTCCCGACCTCCCACCGTAACCGGGAACTCCCGGAAATTTTCCTCCCCCTTGCTTCTACCACGGTTTTTTCCCGTCATGGACGGCCCAAAGAATGTCATGCAGCCGCGTCTCCGGCCCGCCCAGGACGAAAAGCCCATTTTCTGTCATGATTTTTTGTCATAGAAGTAGGAGCCCACCACATCAATGATGATACTGGGTTTTGTCACAATTATTGTCATAGAAGTGTCATATGTATGACAGAAAAAAAATTTGTTCGGCCCAAAATGTCACGGATGTGTCTTTTTTTTGTAGTGCTTTATGCAAAACTAGTTGCATGTCTGTCGGTGGAACCGGCCCCATGAACATGGTCATGTAAGGTTGGTCCGGGCCACTTCATCCAACAATACCGCCGAATCAAAATAAGACATTGGTGGTAAGCAGCATGATGATCACCGCCCACAACTCTTTGTGTTCCACTCATGCATATCATCTACACATAGACCTGGCTCGGATGCCACTGTTGGGGAACGTAGCATGCAGTTTAAAAAAAAATCTACTCTCACGCAAGATCTATCTAGGAGATGCATAGTAACGAGAGGGGGAGAGTGTGTCCACATACTCTTGTAGACCAAAAGCGGAAGCGTTTCACAACACGGTTGATGTAGTCGAACTTCTTCTCGTTTCGACCGATCTAGCACCGAACGTACGGTAGCTCCGAGTTCTACACACGTTTAGCTCGATGACGTCCCTCGAACTCTTGATCCAGCAAACTATCAAGGGAGAGTTTTGTCAGCACGACGGCGTGATGACGGTGATGGTGAAGTGATTCGTGCAGGGCTTCGCCTAAGCACTTTGACAAATATGACCGAAGGCGTAAACTATGGAGGGCGGCGCCGTAGACGGCTAACAGATGTTTTTGTGTGTTCTAGCGGTGCCCCCCATATATATAGTTTGGAGGGGAGGAGAGGCAGCCAAGGGGGCACCCCAAGTAGGAGGAATCCTACTTGGGCGCCTCCCAATTCAGCCTCCCCCCTTACCATATCCACCGGAGGGGGAAGGAAGGAGAAGGGGGGAGAGAAGGAAGGGGGAGGCCGAATCCCTCCCCTTCCTTTCTCTCTTCTCCTCTTTCCTCCTCCCTATTTCGGCCTACATGGGGCGCATCAACCCCTAGGGGCTGGTATGTCCCCTTCTTGGCCCATTAGGCCCATGTAGTTGCTAGGGGGATGCCTAGAAGCCCTTCTCGTGACCCGATACGTATCCGGTACCCCCGGAACACTTCCGGTGTTCGAATATCATCGTCCTATATATGAATATTTACCTCTCAACCATTTCGAGACTCCTCATCATGTCTGTGATCTCATCCGAGACTCCAAACAACATTTGGTCACCAAATCACATAACTCATATAATACAAAATTGTCATCGAACGTTAAGCGTGTGGACCCTACGGGTTCGAGAACTATGTAGACATGACCGAGACACCTCTCCGGTCAATAACCAATAACGGAACCTGGATGCTCATATTGGTTCCCACATATTATACGAAGATATTTGTCGGTCATACCGTAATGACAACATACGTTATTCCCTTTGTCATCGGTATGTTACTTGCCCGAGATTCGATCGTTGCTATCTTCATACCTAGTTCTATCTCATTACCGGCAAGTCTCTTTATTCGTTCTGTAATACATCATCCCGCAACTAAATCATTAGTCACATTGCTTGAAAGGCTTATTATGATGTGTATTATCGAGAGGGCCCTGAGATACCTCTCCAATACTTGGAGTGACAAATCCAAATCTCGATCTATGCCAACCCAACAAACACCTTCAGAGATACCTGTAGAGGATCTTTATAATCACCCTATTACGTTCTGACGTTTGATAGCACACAAGGTATTCCTCCGGTATCCGAGAGTTGCATAATCTCATAGTCAAAGGAATATGAATATGAAATGAAGAAAGCAATAGCAATAAAACTTAACGATCGTTATGCTAAGCTAATGGATGGGCCTTGTCCATCACATTATTCTCCTAATGATGTGATCCCGTTCATCAAATGACAACACATGTCTATGGTTAGGAAACTTAACCATCTTTGATTAACGAGCTAGTCTAGTAGAGGCTTACTAGGGACACGGTGTTTTGTTGATGTATCCACACATGTATCAAGTTTCTGGTTAATACAATTCTAGCATGAATAATAAACTTTTATCATGATATGAGGAAATATAAATAACAACTTTATTATAGCCTCTAGGGCATATTTCCTTCATATATACGAAATACATGCCTACATTACATTGATGAATTGGAGCTAGTTCTATGTCACCCTAGGTTATGATTGTTACATGATGAATGCCATCCAACATAATTATCCACCACTGATCCAATGCCTAGGACTTTTGCATATTGATCTTTGCTAAGTTACTACTACTGCAGCTCTTGTTATAATTGCTACAAAACTACTACTGTTACTGTTACCATTATTGTTGCTATTGTTACTACCGCTATCAGACTATCATATTACCGTGCTACTGATCACTCCGCTACAGATATTTAGTTCTCCAGGCTAATACTTGCAAATATTCTTTGGCTCCCCTTGTGCCGGATCAATAAATTTGGGTTAAATACTCTACCCTCAAAAACTGTTGTGATCCCCTATACTTGTGGGTTATCAGGACCTTTTTCTGGCGTCATTGCCGGGGAGCATAACTCTATTTGCCGGGTCACTTGGGATTTATATCTGTTAATCAGTATGAAATATATGATGGATGATAGAACCAAGATCGTTCCCTCTAGGATGAGGGGAGGTAAGGAACTGTTATCTAGCTCTGCACTTGATTCGCCTTTTGTTTTAATTAAGCTGCGACATCACCACTTGCTATTAATTTGGATATGTCGTAAGTAATTGATGATGCTACTTATGCTATTGATGATATTGTGCCACTAGGAGAATTTCTTGATGAACTTGCTAAAGCTAAAAAATTGAGAATGATAAGACTGATGAAATCATTGAAACTGAAAATTATGAAACACCTATTCGACCTAGCTCTCCTAGAATTGAAATGCATGAGATACCTGAGGGCTAGGTTATGGATGGGGAGATAGCTAGAGAATTTCTTGCTTGTAATGATATATATGATCTTAAGAAACTACTATGTAAGCTAAAAGAAAAATCTCTGAATGCTAGAATGAAATATGATCCTAAGTTTGCTAATTCACCTATCTTTGTTACTCATGAGGATTATGAATTCTCTGTCGATCCTGAGTTAATTACTTTGGTTGAATCTGATCCTTTCCATGGTTATGAATCTGAAACTGTTCTGGCACATCTTACTAAGTTGAATGATATAGCCACCCTATTTGCTCATGAGGAAAAAATCGCTACAACTATATTCTTAAGTTGTTTCCTTTCTCACTAAAGGGTGATGCTAAGATATGGTTTAATACTCTTGCTCTTGGTTGTGTCCATAATCCCCATGATATGATATATTACTTCTCTGAAATATTCTCTTGCTCATAAGAAACAAGCTGCCTTACAGAAAATATTTAACTTTGCGCAAATTGAAGAAGAGTGTCTCCCTCAAGCTTGCGGGAGGCTTCTCCAATTACTTACTGCTTTGCCTGATCATCCTCTTAAGAAAATGAAATACTTGCTATCTTTTATAATGGACTAACCGATGCTTCTAGGGACTACCTAGATAGTTGTGCTGGTTGTGTTTTCAGGGAACGAACTGTTGAACAAGCTGAAGAACTATTGAATAATATATTGAGGAATGATAATGATTGGGCACTTCCAGAACTACCGCCTAAACCAACTCCGAAGAAGAGGGGTATTCTATTTATCAGTCCTGAAGATATGCAAGAGGCAAAGAAATCTATAAAATAAAAATGTATTAAAGGTGAAGATGTTAAGAATTTACCACCTATTGAAGAAATACATGGACTTTACACCCCGACACAGGTAGTAGAGGTTAATTATCTTATAATATTTATGAAGGTGATATTCCTTATAATAAATCTACTAGTCAATGCTCGCATGAATTTGATAATTACATTGTTAGGCAAGAACATTTTAATGTGTATGTTATGAAACATAATTGATGGTGTCCTGGACTAGGGGGTACTCACCACGCCGTCTCACGACTAGGTGGACCAGGCTGAGAAGCCCCATGGTGGTTCACTCATGGGCCACTTCAAGCAGACCATAACATATACAAGGAAGACTCCCCAAGACTTGGTGCCCTAGCCAAGGACTCTCCTAAACCCTAGGCCTCAGGTGTATTACATAAATCGAGGTTAGACTAGTCAATAGATGAACGGATATTCATTAGAACAATCTCGTGGTAGACACATGTACCTTGTACTACACCCATATCAATACAATCAAAAGCAGGACGTAGGGTATTATCTCCTCGAGAGAGCCCGAACCTGGGTAAAATCATGTGTTCATGTTACCATCGCTCCAAGATACCTAGCTTAGGACCCCTACTACGAGATATGCTGGATATAGAACCGACATTGGCGCTTTCATTGAGAGTCTATTGGGTGATCATGACAGATTGATAGGATAATCAGGTGCTATTTTTCAACTAGACCGGTTTTGCATAAGGTTGTTTATTTGCAACGAAATTTGGTTGTCGTCTATCTTGTTTTGTCTACACATGAAATCATAATCAGCAGAAAATTTGACGACAACAACGGAGCCAATATAATTCGGTTCGCTGGATCTGATTTGACATCAGGTTGGCTCCTCGAACAATTAACAGAAAAAACAACAGGGATGGATGGCGGGCCGCAGCAGAGCTGTGCCATGGCGGTAGCGAGCACACCACTCCAAAAAGATGCCCACGGGAACAAGTACTAGGGAAGCACCCAGCTAGATGAAAAGGAAACCAACATGTGGACATATTCCATGGTGGTCAAAACCGATCCAGACTCATAAAGCTGCCCAAGCTAAGTATTAAATTGGCTCTAGTTTTCTATGACTTGCTAGTATTACTTTCCTTCCCATGTACTAAAACATAGAGCAATTTAACTTTGGTACTAGTTACAATACTATACTTATTAATTGGTCTGCTCAAGTGCTACGATGAAGCTCTAGGCTCTCTCAACCACGTCATCGATAATTCGGACGGAGTCCCAACTTGCATCCATGTCTGCATGACACCACTCGGTCGTGCCATCAAATCCACCTCCGCTCAGGCCACATACCTTTAATAAGTTGTTTAGCATAAATTAATTATGCCAAGAATACTAATACATATATATTGTTTGTTATTATTTTGGGACTGCACCATTTTTACGTGTGCAGGTAATCGATTTCTACTGTGTTATGCAGTCACCTTGGCATGCTGACGTTGTCGTCCCACCCCCGTTGATCAAATGGTGTAGTCAGATCAGGCCGAGAAAAATTTGAGTGGTGACCACACACCGCGGTATGTTGGATTCAAGGTCTACCGCGGATAACTAGCCGAACGGGTGAAGACATCCTACCTTGCATGTCGTGGAAAGTCATGGAGAGGCGCGTGCATGCAGATGGCTATGGCATAGGTCAAATTAAAATGCAAATCATCCTGTCAAGATCTAGCCAAGGAGAACAAGCATGGATGCATACTATTCACGCATGGCAGCTCCCAAAACTGACAAAAAATCAGCTTTTTAGCACACATAGATGGACACTGGTAGCGCGACACGGTCTATGTCGTATATTGAAACTTCGTCAAGGCATCGGCGTAACGGCTCGAAACCATCGTCCCTCAAACTCTGACCTACATCGGCACCTCTGCGTTGCTGATGGAACCTCAACACACATGCTATATTCCTTGAATCATTTACTTCGTGTAAGTTAATTGTGTAAAGAGATCTTTTACTTTCATTTTGCACTGTATTATGTGTGCACATAAATACAAAACAACCGAGCTATATATGTTTCCATCTCGGCTAGCCAACCAAGGGTTCGGATAATCAAGGCAAACGAGTGCCCTATGGATTACGAGACATGGGGGACCCGTGCCCCGTTGCCGACCTCCTTCGACTCCTCGAACGGACCGGGGGCTTTGTCATCACTTCGTCAACCTACTCCGGTGTCACCCTTCCAACCTACTTTGTCTCCTCGGCTGGACCAGAGGCTTCGCCTCGGCACATCGGTAGTGTTGTGCTGCCACTTCATCAGCCGAGCTCTTCGCCCGGTCACCTCAGGACCGGCTTGGGGGCTGGGACCTCGACCCACTGCAAGCTCGGACCACATCATCAACACCGAGAACATTAACCACCTAAGTCACTTTCATACTCAACTTTTTCAATTTTCAATATTTATTCGGTTTAATCAAGCATTCAAATTAACACTTCTTTTACCCATGTTAAGTAGGGGCTCTTAAATTTATATGGGCCATTTTATAATAAAAGTTTTCTTCTTAGTCGTTGCAAAGTCTTTTTCTACCACTCCTTTCTCGACTCGAGCATATGGTCAATATCTGGATAGACTGGCTTCTCTCTAAAGCCACTCGAGTTTAGTTCGCTAAACTGGCCTCGGAGAAGCACTCTGCCTTCGGGATAAGGAGGTTGAAGCCGAAGGCTGGCCTACTTGAAGTTTAGAGATCGGATGTGTCATGTTAAAGCACGACAGAAGCACCAATTTTTTAAGACCAATTTTGGATTGACACCAAAAAACTTGATCTAAATTAGACATAAAGTTTTTATGTGAGTTTTTTGGTTTTCTGAGTTTGTGGCACTTTTAACCTAAGGAAGATTCCTGAATTAGTAGGATGATTTCTAGATAGATACACATGAGCAATCAATTCCCTGCTTGCTATGTTGGCCTTACATGTAGTTTCAGAATGAATTGTTTCCTTATCAACAATATTAAATTGAGTTGTTAATCAGGAGGATAAACAAAATGCACCTGCCATTGATAATGAATGGGGAGAGTACTGGTTGTTAAAAGCTACGGTGTCAGTTGAGCTTTGTTTTGGCCAACAAATGTAGGTCTCACCTCAAACGATCTCATATCGGTTGAGCCTTCTACTCAAACCAACTTTTTTGAAGTGTAGGGTGTTTCTCCCACTGTGATGAGTCTGGTGTTTTTCCTCGGCTTGTGGAGCTTCTCTTGTAAGTGCATTTTTCATGTTCACCTTTTTCCTCGGCTGGCAAAACACATGGTTGATGTGCTAACTCCTATTATTTGATTTATTTAGGTACCCTTCGGCTTTTGTTCTCATTCCAGCTCTACGCATGGTGGGTAACATTGTCACTAGTGATGATTTGCAGACTCAGGGGGGCTCATTTGAGTGTTATTCACTTTTTATATATGACCTGTTGTTACTTAAACGATTAAAGTTGTAATTCCTGGTTGTTTCCATGTGTAGTTAGTAGTACCTTGGGTATTTAACCATGTGTGCTCGATTTCTATAATTGTTAAAATAACTTGCAGCTTGTAAGATGTGTTTTGTTGAATAGCAGCTCATTTATTTGGCTTTGTCGGTCCATCTCTTTTCATAATTTCTATTACATAAGGTGTTGCAAAATTTTGAGGAGTTGTTTGACGATTTCTTTTTCTGTTGTGTATAATCAATTCAAACTGCCAAGCTGGATTGTCATCTGGCTTCCATTACTTCAATTTTATTTGGTTCTGGTGTTCCCACTATGCTTTCATTGTTCCCAGGCTTAGTTATTTGATGCACTTAGCTATTTTTTCAATAGTATTTATCTTTTTATTGTTCAATGCTTAGTTATTTGATGCACTTAACTATTATTTCATAAATGCTTACATAGTGCAGCATCGTGCTGCCAATTTATTTCATTTGAATACATAGCTATTCACATGCACTAGGGTGCTAGATTTGTAGTACCATATACGTGTTGGCAATTTCACTTTCCCTGAAATCTTTTTGTTCTTGTTTCTATCTTTAATAATTTGTCTCTTAACGCAGTGTGTCATTGATTACCAAGTGCTTCCCTGTCTCTTGACCTATTGACTACCAATAACAAGAAAAGCATTAAGAAAGAAGCATGCTGGACAATCTCAAACATCACAGTTGTTAATCGGGACCAGATTCAGGTTTGTGCTCTCTGCGTTATCAGTTTGTATAGTGTTATTCTCTAGAAAGAAGGCGCCAGCACGTTCGAAGTGCAGTTGCCATGGACTACTTTGTTGGAAATCTTCCTGGCAAAATGGAGGACACAAGCAGCCGCCTAGAAGAACATATGGAAAAAAGGTCTCGCTATTAGATGGTGGTCCTCCTAATGCATAATTGTCGCTAGGCCTGTCAAGATGACTTCAGCTTCTATATGCTGCATTTTGTTTTGGACGTGTCATGTCGTCATTCCTACTGGTCTACGTTATGGCTAAGACTTAAGTTATCTATGCAGCTACATGTTGTCGTATCTTCTATGCGACTATGCCTAAAATATTTGGTGCTAAACCTATCGCGAAACATGCTTTCTATGTTCATGCATTGTTAAGTGGCTTCTTATTATGTCCGTACAAATGTTTGGACTGGCACCCTCACGCCAAGGTGCCATCCCGATCTAGTCATATATCATTTAGGCCATGTACAATGCTAATACTATGTGCTTAGGAAAACAAACCTGGTTCTTTTAAGCATCAATACCTAGTTTTACCCAAGAAACTCTTAATTAATCGTCTATACTTTACAAAAAATGATTTATATTTTTGTACACACCTTCCCTGAATGTCCTACATTGAGAAATCGAGAATGACAAGGAACCTCCCGGTTCCTCAGCCATTTGGATCCCTGGCATTTGGATCTGGTGGCTTGATGCGACCTGGTCCGTCGGATCAAGCTGCTGGAGAGTGTTGGCTGATGATGACATGTACCTAGGGTAGGATTATAGGCCTGACCTATACACCCTACCCAAGGACACTACCCTAGAGTCAAGGACATACAAAGTTCAATAGAATATACCAACTGAAATCACCCTGAAGTATAATCCACTCGACGGAAGATTCCACTCGGATATCCTAATTCCACTCGACCTAATCATTACACTCGACCATATAAAAGAATCACTCGGAGCGCAGGAGGCCTACAGTCACCCTAGGATGGCAACAGTCGAGCATTCACTCCGTAGTCATAAAGGTCATTAAATAGCAGGCGTTAGCAGTAATGCCCCTGTCTTAACTGACATTGAACCCTGTGTAACCAAGGGCTGGGGGGGCCTAGTGCACTCTATATAAGCCACCCCCTCCTCTGGCACAAGGGTTCGCATCCCCGGTAACTTCAACACACATCTAGTCGACCAGCCTTAGTAGCACCGAGACATAGGGATTTTACCTCCTCCGAAAGGGGCATGAACTCGTAAACCTGGGTGTACAATCTCACCGTAGCTAGGATCCTGCCTCCTCCTACGTACCCCCTACTCTTACTGTCAGACTCGTTCCCACGACAGTTGGCACCCACCATGGGGCAGGTGTCTTAGCGACTTCTAGTGAGGTTGTACTTCTTTCAATCTCCATCAACATGGTTCCGGGCGGTGGTTTGTCCTTGGGCCACGAGGTCCACCTCGGAGCGCTCGTTTTCATCGCCGATGACTCCGCCTGGCTTCAAGAAGCCCCCCCCCCCCGACGTCAAGGCCCTTCCCGTCCGCGGGGTGATGCACCTTCGTGTGAGTGCTTGCGGCGTCCTTCTGCGACAGCCGTCGACCCAGTATCATACGGCTCCCGCGGCATTTTCGCTCCCTGCTGTACACCGTTGCAAACGATCTGGTCGATCGCGGCTCCAGCGATGGGTGAAGCATGCGGTGGCTCGCCAGTCGACCACCCCTCAAGTTGCGGCAATCGAGCCCACGAATATCTCTACAGACCATTCGATCTGTTGACTGGTTCCTCGGACACTCCTTCCGAGTGTGGGAGCAACGACCATGCGGCGGAAGTCCTCAAGGTCCACTGCTATCGCAGCCCGCCCGGATTCCGGCGTGGTAGCGGCAGTGGCGACGACCTATCTCATGATCATGATGAATACTATCCCCAAGCCCTCCTTGTCGGGCACAGGGAAGAACTACATCGCCGCAACATCCAGGCGCTCCAGACCCCCATCGCTGGGGAGACCTCTAAGGCTCGAGCCTTGGAAGCTGCGTGCTTAGCCACCTTGGCTGCGCATACACGTCTGGAGAACCTCCAGTAGTCACTCGACGAATGCGCCCGTCAGTAGATTCCTAGATCCAGTCGACGACCACGACAACTGTTTCCGACTGAACCTCAGGTATACCGTACTCTGGTCCAAAATGTAGCAGCAGTAGCACGCATAGCAGAGTCAATTCAACCGTCGCATTCAGAAGCTGGCAGAGGTTTGTTGCAGATCTGAGCGCTACTCCGTGCAGCGGGGGAACTAAACTCGGATCTTTCTCGGTCACGCAACAGAATTCATAGCAGATCTATGGTTGCAGACATAGTTCAGTCGGCACATAGCCCGTGATCGCCTCCGCGGTGTGAAGATCGCGGTTATTGCCAAGATCAGTACCTAGGCGGGGCCACGGGCAGTTTGATCCTCGATATCCTCGTGATGACCACCGTCGAGTGCCTACACCCCCTCCGAGGAGCGGGTCGTACGCGCACCAGCGGCATGATGACAGGTGCCCGTATAGTGACGAGCGGAGGATTCCATTCAACCCAAGAGAGCATGGGTTCGATGCAAGGTCGGTTCTTGTACAAGGTTTGGTTGATAGAGGCAGAGCACATAGAGAAGGTCAAGACAGAGATCGTCCGACTAGCAACAGAACATTTGTTTAGGGGCCCAAGTGTTTCAATAAGGCCATCCGAGCCGCTGAGATCCCGCCCAACTTCAGACTAGCCGCTGATGTCAGCAAGTTCACCGGTGAGTCGAAGCCAGATACTTGGCTAGAAGATTACCTAGTGGTAGTGCAGATTGGTGGAGGTAATGACGACGTGGCCATGAAGCACCTCCCCCTGATGCTTGAGGGCTCGGCCAGAGCCTGGTTGAATCAGTTGGCCCCTGGAAGTATTTTCTGCTAGGAAGATTTAGCCTGAGTGTTTGTCAAGACATTTGTGGGCACCTGCAAATGACATGTCGGGTTGACTGAGATGCAACACTATGTTCAGAAGCCCAATGAAAATTTGAGAGATTTCATACAGAGGTGAACTACCCTTCATCATGTGGTGGAAAACGTGTCAGAGCACCAGGCAATGTGCGCCTTCAAAGAGGGCGTCCGGTACAGATAGCTCATCCTAAAGTTTGGTCGATCTGGAGATATGTCTCTAGGCCAGATGATGGAAATAGCCACTCGGTATGCAAATGGAGAATAAGAAGACCGATTGCGTAATGGTAAGGGGAAACCAGCTGACCGGGACGCTGGAGGTGGAAATACCAGTAGGAAGCAAAAACACAAAGCTGAACCTGCAGGTCCCGCCAAGGCTGCAGTTCTGAATCAAGGAAAGTTCAAGGGAAAACCCAAGGGGCCGTGGGTGCCCAAAAAAGTGAAAAATCGGTCAGGCCAGGACGTCCTGGATTTGCCGTGTCATATTCACACGAAGAAAGATGAGGAGGGTAACTTACTTTTGCCCAAACATACCACTCGACAATGTCGACTCCTGATTCAGTAGTTCCGAGAGGATCATCCCAGCGAGAAGGGCTCTGATAAGGAGGAAGAGAAAGAAGAAGATGATGGTTACCCCAATATCAATGCAACCTTGGTGATTTTTGCCGACGTCAAGAGCAAAAGTTGACTGAAAGTCATTAACAGAGAGGTAAATATGGTTCCTCTGGCGACTACGACATACTTGAAGTGGTCTAAGACTTCCATTACATTCAACTAGTCCGATCACCCAACGCACGTTGCTATCCCCGGGCGGCAGGCATTGGTGGTCGACCCAGTCATTGGGGGCACCCAACTGACTAAAGTCCTTATGGATGGTGGCAGCGGTTTGAACATCTTTTATGCTGACACCCTCAAAGGGATGGGCATTCCAATGTCCAAACTCGGTGAGAGCAGTATGCATTCCATGGTGTCATCCCAGGGAAGAAGGTGAAGTCACTCGGGTAGATTGCTCTCGATGTGGTTTTCGGTGATTCCAATAATTACCGCAAGGAGAAGTTGACGTTTGAGGTGGTGGATTTCCACAACGCCTATCATGCTATTCTGGGCAGGCCCGCATATGCTCGTTTCATGGATCGACCATGTTACGTATATGTCAAGTTGAAGATGCCTGGACCCAGAGGTGTGATCACGACTACGGGGAATAGGTAGAGAGCAGAGGAGTGCCTCTAGAAAGGCTCCAAAATCGCTGATGAGCAAATGGCGGTGGTGGAGCTGGAAGAATACAAAAAGAATGCCGATCCGAGTGAATTGTTGCGAGCCAAGAAGCCTACTTCAGAGTCAGCATTTCAGTCGGCCGACGAAACAAAGCCAGTCCACATTCATCTAGAAGACCACTTTGCTGCTCCGGCCCACATTTCAACAACACTCGACAACAAATAGGAAGAAGCGCTCATCCAGTTCCTCTGTGAGAACCGGGACATCTTTGCATGGAAGCCATCTGACATGCCGGGTGTACCCAGGGGACTGGCTGAGCACCGTTTGGGTGTCCACCCAAAAGCGAAGCTTGTTAAAGAGTGCCTCCGTCGGTCCTCCATGGAGAAGAGGAAGGTGATTGGAGAGGAAGTGGCTCAGCTCCTGTCAGCTGAGTTCATTTGCAAGATATACCACTCCGAGTGGCTCACCAATGTCGTCATGGTCCCTAAGAAAGACGATTCACTCCGTACGTGTATTGACTTCAAGCATATCAATTAGGCCTGCCCAAAAGATCACTTCCCTCTCCCCCCGCATCGATCAGATTGTTGACTCGACTGCGGGGTGTGATCATCTGTCCTTTTTGGATGCATATTCCGGGTACCATCAGATCTGACTGTATGGGCCTGACGAAATAAAAACGACCTTCATCGCACCATTCGGGTGTTTTTCCTATGTCACCATGCCTTTTGGTCTCAAGAATGCTAGTGCCACGTTCATGCGCATGATTCAGAAGTGCCTGCTCACTCAGATCAGTCGGAACGTGGAAGCATACATGGATGATATCGTAGTCAAGTCACGCAAAGGTTCCGACCTGCTGACTGACCTCGCTGAAACCTTTGCCAACCTAAGAAGATATGACATCAAGCTCAATCCGTCGAAATGCACATTCGGAGTCCCAGGAGGAAATTTACTCGGTTTTCTCATTTACAAATGAGTGATCGACGCAAACCCGGAAAAGATTGGAGCAATTCTCCGAATGAAGCGCCCTGTGCGTGTGCATGACATGCAGAAGCTCATAGGTTGTTTGGCTGCGTTAAGTTGATTCATTTCTCATCTCGGTGAAAAGGCCTTGCCTCTTTTTTTGACTATGAAGACAGTAGGAAAGATTCCTACTGCATATATATTACCAACACAAGGGGGGTATAATTACATGTTGTGTTACATATAGGGGGTGGTTGGGGCACCACCCAAGGCTACCAGGAGGTAGCAAGCAGCTATTGTATGGAATCAAGTAGAGTAGTAATAATATGCTCTTTGGAGGGTTTCACTCTATATGTAAGATTGGAGAAATCCAACTTAAACTTCTGCTTCCAAGATGTGGCCGAAGGCTTGATCTTTCTAAAGTGATGGTTGTTGCGCTCCTTCCAGAGACTCCAGGCCGATGTCAAGAAGATATCCATCCACATCTTTCGGGGCTGCATGGTTTTTTGGTGCTTGATCATATTGAGTCTGTCATGCTGTGTGGTCCAGGTGAAACCCACAGATCTCCAACACTCCTGACTGAAAGTGCAATGAAATAATAGGCATTCCACTGTTTCCTCTTGAGCATGTTTCTGGTGTTGAGACGATCCATGAGTAGGAGCCACCCAAAGGTCTTAATCTTGGGAATACATTTTGCTTTCCATAGCCAACCGAAAGCTTCATGGGCAATCACATCCCTGAAATAAAATTTGTAATATGAGGATGTTTTGAAGTTATTGTCTCCCCACACACATTGCCAAGTGTCATGATCCTCCGTAAGTGAGATATCGGCCACCTCAGCTTGGATGGAGCGCAGTTCGTCCCGGGCTTGTATAGAGAGTGGGAGGTGGGAGGTTTCATGCAGATCAGCGGATGTCAGGAGGTGTTTGACCGAGATGTCTTTAGAAATGGCATAAGAATAGGCCCTGGGGCCTTGCCTCTTTACCGACTGATGAAAAAGTCTACGTTCGAGTGGACTCATGAAGCTGAAGTAGCGTTTGTAGAGCTCAAGGCCCTGCTTTCCACCTAGCTGGTGCCTATTGCCCTAGTCAGCAAAGAGCCTTTATTGTTATATATTGCAGCCACTGGACATGTTGTCAACACAGTGCTCACAGTCGAGCGAGGGGAAGATGGCAAAGCCTACAAAGTTCAACGCCTAGTGTATTACATTTTTGAAGTCTTGACTCTGTCCAAGCAAAGGTATCCGCATTACCAGAAGGTCGTCTATAGAATCTATCTGACCATGAAGAAAGTTGCACATTACTTCACAGATGATACTTCTCCAATGTATCTATAATTTTTTATTTTTCCATGCTATTATATTATCTGTTTTGGATGTTTAATGGGCTTTATTATACACTTTTATATTATTTTTGGGACTAACCTACTAACCCAAGGCCCAGTGCAAATTGCTATCTTTTGCCTATTTCAATGTTCCGCACAAAAGGAATATCAAACGGAATCCAAACGGAATGAAACCTTCAGGAGAGTTAATTTTGGAACAAACATGATCCAGGGGACTTGGAGTAGACGTCAACAAAGGAGCGAGGAGGCCATGAGGCAGGAAGGCACGCCTGCCCCCTGGGTGCGCCCCCACCCTCATGGGCCCCTCGCAACTCCACTGACCTACTTCTTCCTCCTATATATATCCATATACCCCAAAAACATCCAAGAGCACCACGAGACCCTATTTCCACCGCCGCAACCTTCTGTACCCAAGAGATCCCATCTTGGGGCCTTTTCCGGAGCTCCGCCGGAGGGGGAATCGATCACGGAGGGCTTCTACATCAACACCATAGCCTCTCCGATGATGTGTGAGTAGTTTACCACAGACCTTCGGGTCCACAGTTATTAGCTAGATGGCTTCTTCTCTCTCTTTGGATCTCAATACAAAGTTCTCCTCGATCTTCTTGGAGATCTTTTCGATGTAATTCTTTTTGCGGAGTGTTTGTCGAGATCCGATGAATTGTGGGTTTATGATCAAGATTATCTATGAACAATATTTGATTCTTCCCTGAAATCTTTTATGTATGATTTGTTATATTTGCAAGTCTCTTCGAATAATCAGTTTGGTTTGGCCTACTAGATTGATCTTTCTTGCAATGGGAGAAGTGCTTAGCTTTTGGTTCAATCTTGTGGTGTCCTTTCCCAGTGACAGTAGGGGAAGCAAGGCACGTATTGTATTGTTGCCATCGAGGATAATAAGATGGGGTTTATATCATATTGCTTGAGTTTATCCCTCTACATCATGTCATCTTGCCAATGTGTTACTCTGTTCTTATGAACTTAATACTCTAGATGCATGCTGGATAGCGGTCGATGTGTGGAGTAATAGTAGTAGATGCAGAATCGTTTCGGTCTACTTGTCGCGGACGTGATGCCTATATACATGATCATGCCTAGATATTCTCATAATTATGCACTTTTCTATCAATTGCTCAACAGTAATTTGTTTACCCACCGTAATACTTATGCTATCTTGAGAGAAGCCACTAGTGAAACCTATGGCCCCCGGGTCTATCTTCTATCGTATAAGTTTCCCATCAATTTTACTTCGCAATCTTTACTTTCAATCTATATCAGAAAAACACCAAAAATATTTATCTTATTATCTCTATCAGATCTCACTCTTGTAAGTGACCGTGAAGGGATTGACAACCCCTTTATCGCATTGGTTGCGAGGTTCTTATTTGTTTGTGTAGGTTCGAGGTGACTTGCATGTAGTCACCTACTGGATTGATACCTTGGTTCTAAAAAACTGAGTGAAATACTTACGCTACTTTGCTGCATCACCCTTTCCTCTTCATGGGAAAACCAATGCAGTGCTCAAGAGGTAGCAGCAGACCACTCAGTTTCAGTCGCCAGCGACGCTCCATTTTCAATTTTGTGAACAATCGAGATGCAACCGGTCGAGTGGCTAAGTGGGCAATAGAACTTCTCCCTCTGGATATGAAGTTTGAGGCAAAAAAGGCAATTAAGTCCCACACAATTGCAGATTTTCTAGCCGAATGGATTGAGCAACAACAACCGACTCAAGTTCACTCGGAACACTGGACCATGTTCTTCGATGGGTCTAAGCTGTTGAATGGTTCTGGTGCTGGAGTGGTATTGGTGTCCCCAAGAGGCGATAAACTAGTTATGTCCTTCAGATTCACTTTGATTCCTCCAACAATGAAGCTGAGTACGAAACACTTCTGTATGGGTTGCATATGGCCATCTCACTCAACATCCGTCGCCTCATGGTTTACAACGACTCAGATTTGGTGGTTTATCATGTAATGAATGAATGGGATATCAGGAGCCTTCCCATGAATGGATACTGCAATGCAGTGAGAAAATTAGAGAAGAAGTTTGAAGGGCTGGAGCTCCACCACATCCCCCGACTCAAGAATCAAGCAGCTGATGATCTGGTGAAAATAGGATCCACATGGAAGCCTATTCCCAGTAATGTGTTCTTTGAGCATCTCCATACCCCGTCAGTAGAAGAAGATCCCTTTACAGAAGATCCCCCACAATTGATGAGTTCAACCAACCTAACTGAAGTCGAAGTGCCAGCGGTTGTCGACCTGATCATGAAGGTTTTGGTAATTACCCCCGACTGGATAGTGCCATATATTGCATATTTCCTTAGGCAAGAGCTTCCAGAGGATGAAGATGAGGCACGCTAGATCGTCCATAGGTCCATTGCCTTCACGATATTAAGCAGACAACTTTTCAAGGAAAGTGTTACTGGCGTGGCTTAGCGATGTATCTCTCCAGAAGAGGGTCGAATGATCTTGAATGAGATTCACTCGGGGACCTGTGGTCACCACGCGTCCTCTCAGACCATCATGGCCAAAGCATACCGAGCGGGATTCTACTGGCCATGGGCCAATGAGATGGCAAAAGAGATTGTCGAGAAGTACGAAGGATGCTCGTTTTACTAGAACATGTCCCACAGACCTGCATCAGCTTTGAAGACTATCCCACTCGTTTGTCCATTTGTTGTGTGGTGACTGGACATGATTGGGCCACTAAGGACCGACAGAAGCGGCTTCACTCATCTGCTCATGGCAATCGACAAGTTCACCAAATGGATTGAAGCCAAACCTATCAAGAATCTTGACTCAAGCACGGCCATTAGTTTTATCAGAGAGTTGATATTCCGATATAGAGTTCCGCACAACATCATCACAGATAATGGCTCAAACTTTGATTGGGATGAGTTTAGAGCATTCTACGCTTCCCAAGGCACTCGGGTCGACTACGCATCTGTTGCTCACCCGCAATCGAATGGACAAGCTGAAAGGACAAATGGTTTGATCCTGCAAGGGCTGAAACCCTGATTGATGCGCAACCTCAAGCATGCAGCTGGAGCTTGGGTGACTGAGTTTCCATTTGTGCAATGGGGATTGAGGATGACTCCTAATCGGTCGATTGATCAAACCCCTTTTTTCATGGTATACGGGGCTATAGTCGTGCTTCCAAGCGATCTACTGCACAATGCTCACCGAGTGGAACTCTTCTTAGAAGTCAAGGCAGAGCAAGCGCGGCAGGACGCCGTTGATCTCCTGGAGGAAGAACGAGAGATGGCTTTGATCAGGTAGACCATCTGTCAGCAAGACCTGCTTCGCTTCCATGCCCGAAATGTCAGAGGTCGAGCATTTCAGGAAGAAGATCTTGTGCTCCGAGTGCACCAGAAATGGCCTCACAAGCTAGCTCCAGCTTGGGAAGGTCCCTTCATCATCACCAAGGTGCTCCACAACGGAGTGTATCACCTTTACAATGTAGCCAAGAAAGAAGACGAGCCGCGCTCTTGGAACACGGATCTGCTCTGCCATTTTTATACCTGAAACGCTCGAATCGTCAAGGTGTAATAAAACTACTTTTCTGATTGTTTATCAAAGACATGATTCCCACAGTTTCATAATGATTGTTTTTGCATAAACATGTGTGCAAATCCCCTAGTGGGTGGCTTAGCTGCGACCCCATACTCGCCTAAGTTTCAAAAACACTCCGAGTGAAGAGCAACCCTCTCACTCGGGGGCTTAGCTGCGACCCCGTACTCGCCTAAGTTTCAAAAACACTCCGAGTGAAGAGCAACCCTCTCACTCAGGGGCTTAGCTGCGAACCAGATTTGCCTAAGCTTCAAAAACATTTCGAGTGAAGAGCAACCCTCTCACTCGGGGGCTTAGCTGCGAACCAGATTTGCCTAAGTTTCAAAAACACTCCGAGTGAAGAGCAACCCTCTCACTCGGGGTCTTAGCTGCGACCCCGTACTCGCCTAAGTTATAAAAAACTCCGAGTGAAGAGAAACCCTCTCACTCGGGGGATTAGCTGCAACCCCGTACTCGCCTAAGTTTCAAAAAACACTCTAAGTGAAGAGCAAATCTCTCACTCGGGGGCTTAGCTGCTCTGCGACCCCGTACTCGCCTAAGTTTCAAAAACACTATGAGTGAAGAGCAACCCTCTCACTCGGGGGCTTAGCTGCGACCCCGTACTTGCCTAAGTTTCAAAAACACTTCGAGTGAAGAGCAACCATCTCACTCGGGGGGCTTAGCTGCAAACCAGATTCGCCTAAGTTTCAAAAACACTCCAAGTGAAGAGCAACCCTCTCACTCAGGGGCTTAGCTGCGACCCCGTGCTCGCCTAATTTATTAAACACTCCGAGTGAAGAGTAATGCTTTCACTTGGGGACTTAGCTGGGACCCCGTACTGGCCTAAGTTTCAAATAACACACCGAGTGAAGAGCAACCCACTCACTCAGGGGATTAGCTGCAACCCCCGTACTCGCCTAAGTTATCCAACACTCCGAGTGAAGAGCAACCCTCTCGCTCGGGGGCTTAGCTGTGATCCCGTGCTCGCCTAAGTTATAAAACACTCCGAGTGTGAAGAGAAACCCTCTCACTCGAGGGCTTAGTTGCGACCCCGTGCTCGCCTAACTTATTAAACACTCTGAGTGAAGAGTAATCCTTCCACTCGGGGACTTAGCTGCGACCCCATGCTCGCCTAAGTTTCAAAAACACGCCGACTGGGGAGCAGTCCTCCCACTCGGAAGGAACGAGGTGCACCCTGAGCTACACCACAAGTACACCGTCTAGATGCACTCTGAGTGGCATCACAAGTACAACGTCCGGATACACTTTGAGTTGCACCACAAGTAAAACGTCTACTCTGAGTAAAGAGCAATCCTCTCACTCGGGGACTGAGCTGCGATCCCAGATCCGCCTAAGTAAAAATCCAAGAACATTGGAGATAAAGCAACTACATTCGAGTAAAAAAACCAAGTACGGATAAATCCAGCAAAGTTCAGAACCGCGAACAGAAATACTCGAGCGCCAGGCCCGAAGGAGTTTTAACTATTACAAAATCACTCAGCATTCCGAGGCAAATAAAATTAGATTATCAAGTTTTTCACTCGGTGGGAGGAGTCAGCGCTTATAAACAGGTCAGGCGCGCCTTCCGCGGGCGAGGTGGGACTAAACATTAGGCTGCACACAGCACACCGGAAACCAGCCGTGCTCACAGGCCATCTTGGGCCCAATGCGCTTCACTCCACGAACACATGCCCAACACACAAAAGAAAGGAACTGATTTTTTTAAAAACCCACATACCATACATAAAACTCAAGGCCCCAACCAAATGTTCCGCAGTTTCTCTTGATATATGACAAATGCAGTTCGCCATTTTTACGTAGGCAGTCCTTTTTACTACTCAAATGCATTCGACGACACTGAATCAGAACCAATCCACCACCTAACACCAACCACAAACATTTATTACTTCCATTGCTCAATTTGTTGCATAAAAACGTATCCATTCGTGCTCCAGACTAACACAACTCCTCCCCCCGTTACTCTTTTTTCTTCAAATCGTAGATCTAGGGTTCATCCCATCCCCAGCTCTTCGCTGGAATTCCACTGAACCATCCATGGACTGTAAGTGCGGGTGTTTGGCAAGGATGGCACCCGTAGCGGACACGTGCGTGTACGCAGATGGTCTGGAGCTCACCAACGCCGAGTGGCGCAGCATGCTTGGATGCCTGATGATACTCAACAAGGGGTTTCGGCCGCCATTTCTTCATCGCCTCACAACCGCAGATCTGCAGGAAAGTTGGGTATGTTTTTCGCCTCACAATTCTGGCCATAATCTAGCCTGCAAATCCACATCTGAATATATAGTTCAATCAATTTGTGCAGTAGTATCAACAAAAATACAAAACATAATTTGTATTGTTGTTCAGATTTGTTAGCTATTAACAATAGATGCTTCCACCTATTTTCCTTCAGTACCACGCCAGGTATCAACAAAAAAAGGGCCAGTAGATCAGCGATGCAGTTCTGTTGACTTGCTGGCTCGACAAAAGTGTCCAAGTCAATTCCTTCTTGAAAGTGCAACTAATCCCTGGGTGGTTTTGGTAATGCATAACAACATATAGCTCATTGAACTAATATCCATTCAAGATTAATGTTTCAGAAAGTTCAATGATTGGTATGGCATGGATTAGAGATGTGGACCCCTCAAAATGCTAAGGACACATATTGGCAAAATCTCAAGACTCTACATTTTCATTTTAGTGATCCAAGATCACATTGAGTCCATAAGAAAATCCAATACTATTAAAAGGGAATGAGGTGTTGCTTAATGCCTTGCTTGCTCAAATACTTAGTGATATGCTCCAAAAGCACTCAACACTTCCTCATTTCCACATATGTCCTAAACCTAAAGTCAAACTCGGCCCCACCGATTTGATCTATCCAGCGCCATTGAGTTCACTTGACATAGCCATTGCCAGAAACCCTAATCAGTTCGGTCTCACCGATAGGGATCTCGGTCTCACCAAGATGGGATTGCAAACTCTCTGTTTCCCTTCATAACGTTTTGGTCTAACCGAGATGAGCAATCAGTCCCACCGAGTTGGCAATGCAAACTCTCTGTTTCCTTTTTGTAACATTTCGGTATCACTAAAATGAGCGATCGGTCCCATCGAGTTTGCCTAGCCAAGTCTCTATTTGCTTATTACTGAAATTGGTCTCACTGAGTTCATGTGATCGGTCTCACCGAGATGAGGTTTCGCCCTAACCCTAGCACATCGGTCTCACCGAGTTGGTATTGTCGGTCCCACCAAAAATCCTAACATTCACATTTAGAATCAGGTTGGTCTCACTGAGTTTCACTACTCGGTCCCATCGAGTTTGGTAAATTGTGTGTAACGGTTAGATTTTGTGTGGAGGCTATAAATACCCCTCCACCCCCTCTCCATTTGTGAGAGAGCCATCAGAATGTGCCTACACTTCCACTACTCATTTTCTGAGAGAGAACCACCTAATCATGTGTTGATACCAAGACATTCCAATCCAACCACAAGAATCTTGATCCCCAAGTTGCTTTCCACTCAAATCATCTTTCCACCATATCCAAATCTGTGTGAGAGAGTTGAGTGTTGGGGAGACTATCATTTGAAGCACAAGAGCAAGGAGTTCATCATCAACACACCATCTATTACCTTTTGGAGAGTGGTGTCTCCTAGATTGGTTAGGTGTCACTTGGGAGCCTCCGTCAAGATTGTGGAGTTGAACCAAGGAGTTTGTAAGGGCAAGGAGATTTCCTACTTCATGAAGATCTACCCAAGTGAGACAAATCCTTCGTGGGCGATGGCCATGGTGGGATAGACAAGGTTGCTTCTTCGTGGACCCTTCATGGGTGGAGCCCTCTGTGGACTCACGCAACCGTTACCCTTCGTGGGTTGAAGTCTCTGTCAACGTGGATGTATGATAGCACCACCTATCGGAACCACGCCAAAAATCTCCATGTCTATGTTGCATTTGCTCCCTCCAAACTCCTCATCTTTACCTTCATATGCAATGATTTACATTCCGCTGTTATACTCTTAGAATTTCATGTGTAGGTTGATTGCTTGACTTGTGTTAAGTTGCTAAAATCTGCTAAGACATAAAATTGGGAAAAGGCTAGATTTTTATTTGATCAGGTAGTCTAATCACTCCCCCCTCTAGACATACTTTCGATCCTACAAGTGGTATCGGAGCTTTGGTCTCCATTTGCCTTGATTTCCATAGCTTTGGTGATCATAGCCTTGGTTTCACAACCTAGGAGAGTATGGCGTCTAGCGAGGGAAATTACCACCCGTAGAGGTCCTTACTTTGATGGTACTAATTTTGCTAGTTGGAAGCATAAGATGAAAATGCATATTCTCGGACATAACCCCGCCATTTGGGCTATTGTGTGTATTGGTTTGCAAGGTGAATTCTTTGATGGGAGAGAAGCAAATCGTGAAGCAACTACGGAAGATTTGAAAATGCTGCAATACAACGCGCAAGCTTGTGATATCCTCTTTAATGGATTGTGCCCCTAAGAATTCAACAAAATCAGCTGTCCTGAGAATGCAAATGAAATTTGGGATACTTTGATTGATATCCACGAAGGTACCGAGTCCATCTAGGAATCCAAGTTGGATGTGCTTCAAAGTTAGCTTGACAAGTTCAAAATGAAGGATGGTGAAGGTGTCGCCGAAATGTACTCTAAGCTTGCTCTCATCACAAATGAGATTGCCGGCTCAGGAAGTGAAGCGATGACTGACAGATTCATCATCAAAAAGATCCCAAGAGCCTTGGATGGAAAATATGATACCATGTGCACACTGATCCAAATGATGCCCAATTACAAAGATCTCAAGCCAACGGAAGTCATTGGAAGAATTGTTGCTCATGAGATGTCACTCAAGGACAAAGAAGAGCTTCACAACAAGTCTAGTGGTGCTTATAAAGCCTCATGTGATGCTCCTGCCACATCAAGTGAAACACAAGTCTTCAATGAGGAATTGGGCTTAATGGTGAGGATCTTCAACAAATTCTACAATAGTAGAAGCAAAGAGAGAATTTCCAAATCAAGATCCTACCATGGCAAAAGATCTTCTACTCGTGAACGTAATTGCTACAATTTTGGATGACCCGGACACTACTCCAATGAGTGTATGGCCCCATACAGAAGAAAAGAAGACTCACCTAAAGGAAGAAGTAGAAGAGAAGAATCACCTCCAAGAGAGAGGGGGGGTAGAGATTATCGTTATGAATGAAGAAACTCTCGTAGAAGCAAGGATTCGGAAAGGAAGGACAAGTCATCAAGGAGCTATACAAAACAAAGACATCAAGATCATGTTGGTGAATGGGTATCCGGTTCTGACTCCGACCGACACTTCGAGAGAAGTTATCACTCTTACTCCGAATATACTCAAGATGAAGGTATTGCCGGTTTTCCACTTGTGTCAACCAACTCCTATGACATATTTGACTCACCAAATGAAGGAATTGGAAGATGCTTCATGGTAAAAGGCCCCAATGTATCACAACCCGAGTATATTGATTTCAATAGTGATGAAGATGATTCGCTAGGTGATGATGATTTACTTGTTGACAATGCTAGTGATGAAAACTATGATGAAACTACTATTAATCATGTTAATAAAGATGAAATGAATGAAAATGATAAGAAGGATATTGAGCGTCTAACTAAAAAAGCTAAACACTCTTAAGTTAGCCCATGAAACTACTTTAGAAGATCATCGAGAACTTTTAAAAACTCATGAGAAGATATGCTTCGAGAAGCTCAACCTAGAGTAAGAACATGGGTTCTTAAAGGTTATCAATGATGATCTTCAGAAGAAAAGTTCTTCTTACATTGCCAAGCGTTTACTCTTGTCTACTTACATGCCACAAGTAAAATCTAGTAGCAAGAGTAAGAAAGATTCTTCTTCTAGTAGTAACAATAATCATGCTAAATCCAATATTGTTGCTTCTAGTAGTTCTCTTGATTCCACTAATGATTCTCTTAGCCAAGTTACACTTGAGCAAGAAAATACCTTATTGAAGGGAATTATAGAGAAAGGTGTTTACAAGAGCCTTGCCGGAAGTAAGCAATTTGAGGAAATTGTACGCAAGCAAGGGAGGCACCGGAAGAATCAAGGTGTTGGTTTTGAACGAAAGTTCAATGCCAATGGAGTTGAGTGGAAAGAAGATCATGAAGGAAATATGCCGTAGAGGTAATAATAAAGTTGTTATTTATATTTCCTTATATCATGATAAATGCTTATTATTCATGCTAGAATTGTATTAACCGGAAACTTAGTACATGTGTGAATACATAGACAAATAGAGTGTCCCTAGTATGCCTCTACTTAACTAGCTCGTTAATCAAAGATGGTTAAGTTTCCTAGCCATGGACATGTGTTGTCATTTGATGAACAGGATCGCATTATTAGAGAATGATGTGACGGACTAGACCCATCCGTTAGCTTAGCACTATAATCGTTTAGTTTATTGCTATTGCTTTCTTCTTGACTTATACATGTTCCTATGACTATGAGATTATGCAACTCCCGAGTACCGGAGGAACAATTAGTGTGCTATCAAACGTCACAACGTAACTGGGTGATTATAAAGATGCTCTACAGGTGTCTCTGATGGTGTTTGTTGAGTTGGCATAGATCAAGATTAGGATTTATCACTCCGTGTTTCGGAGAGGTATCTCTGGGCCCTCTCGGTAATGCACATCACTATGAGCCTTGCAAGCAATGTGACTAATGATTTAGTCATGGGATGATGCATTATGGAACGAGTAAAGAGAGTTGCCGATAATGAGATTGAACTAGGTATGATGATACGGACGATCGAATCTCGGGCAAGTAACATACCGATGGCAAAGGGAACAACGTATGTTGTTGTGCGGTTTGACCGATAAAGATCTTTGTATAATATGTAGGAACCAATATAAGCATCCAGGTTCCACTATTGGTTATTGACCGGAACTGTGTCTCGGTCATGTCTAGATAGTTCTCGAACCCGTAGGGTCCGCACGCTTAACGTTTGATGATGATATGTATTGTGAGTTATGTGATTTGATGTACCGAAGGTTGTTCGGAGTACCGGATGTATTCACGGACATGACGACGAGTCTCGAAATGGTCGATACATAAAGATTGATATATTGGACCATGTTATTCGGACACCAGAAGTATTCCGAATAGTTTCAGATAAAACCCGGAGTGCCAGAGGGTTACCGGAACCCCCCGGAAAGTTATGGGCCTTAGTGGGCCTTAGGGGAGAGAGAGGTCCGCAGCGAGGAGGTGGCGTGCGCCCCCCAAGGGGAGTCCTAATAGGACAAGGGGAGGGGGTGAGGGAGTCCTGGAATAAGGGGTCCTCGAGCGTCTGGCATGTTAGCCATGGGCCGGACTGATGGGCTATGAAGATACGAAGACCGAAGGCTGCACCCGTGTCCGGATAGGACTCTCCTTGGCGTGTAAGGCAAGCTTGGCGACGGAATATGTAGATTCCTTTCTTTGTAACTGATCTTGTTTAACCCTAGATCCTCCCGGTGTTTATATAAACTGGAGGACTTAGTCCGGAGGGGAAGAGACTCATTATCATAACCATACAAGCTAGGCCTCTAGGGTTTGGCCATTACAATCTCGTGGTAGATCAACTCTTGTAATACTCCTATTCATCAAGATCAATCAAGCATGATGTAGGGTATTACCTTCATAGAGAGGGCCCGAACCTGCCTAAAACATTGTGTCCCATGTCTCCTGTTACCATCGACCTTAGATGCACAGTTCGGGACCCCCTACCCGAGATCCACCAGTTTTGACACCGACATTGGTGCTTTCATTGAGAGTTCCACTGTGTTGTCGTCAAAAGGATTGATGGCCCTTTCAATCATCAATAATGGCGCTATCCAAGGAGAAACTTTCCTCCCCGGACAAATCTTTGTGTTCGACAACTTTGCACTGCGGGCCAATTTGTTTGGCCATCTGGAGCAGATCGGAAGCTATGCCCCTGGCCATCAGGTCAGATTTGAGAGCTTGCACTATGTTGCGGACATCCGTGGAGACTTGATCTTTGCCGGATTCGAGACCATGGCTACCACTCCTGATCACCCCGAGAGACATGGCCTAAATCTATCATCGGACTGCATCCAGGAGACAGCTCCCGTAACCGCTCGGGCCTTAGATCCGGAGTAGATTGCGCCATCCAAGGACGGGAAGCTCAGCCCCGCCATGGAGGCCACAGATTCCCCGGCGTGGGAGCCGCACTTAGAATTGATCTCACATGATACATGTGCCACCGGAACCCCGGACTCGTCTCCGGCCGTAAGTTCCGAACCATGTGAGCCCGCGGACGCCGAACTTGATCATTTATCGATCTTCGAATTCAGCGCCGCAGACATCTTCCAGCACTCGCCTTTGCGTGACATGCTAAACTCATTAAAAACATGTCCTTGGCGGGGGACTCACAACCGAACTATGTTAGGTTCGAACTAGGGGCTGATGATGGGCGACATGCTAAACTCATCAAAAAATCTTGTTCCCCACCCGCCACCCACGCCATAGCCACTGTCGAGGACTTAACCGACATGTCTAATTACGGCTCTGAAGACTTCAACGGTATAGACAATGACGCCGATGAGGAGCAGGGTCAAAACCTTCCATTTACTGGACGTCGGACGACCACTTCTTCATACGACGTATACATGGAGGATACACCTAAAGAAACTAACAACGATGACAAAAAAGATCCAGTTGAGGATAAAACCCCTGAGACACAGCCCAGACGCCGACGTCAGCGGCGCCGCTCTAAGTCACGCCGCACAAAAGACAGAAATACCGGCACCAGAGAAAACAACACCTCGGACGATGCCGAAGCCAATGAAGCCCCTATTGGGGCAACGTCCCAACAGGATGAACTGGAGGACGGGCACGATAGCCCTGACAAACAGGCCATACATGAAGACTCGGAGGACAGTAATTATCTTCTGCTTTCCAAGGATGAGGAGAGCCTCGGCGACGAGGATTTCATTGTGCCTGAGGAACCTCTCGAGCAGGAGCGCTTTAAACACCGGCTATTAGCCACTGCAAGGAGCCTGAAAAATAAACAGCAGCAGCTTCAAGCTGGCCAAGACCTGCTCAACGATAGATGGACAAATATCCTAATGGATGAAGAATATGGCCCCAGGCGCACAACCAAGGGTTACCCGCGGTGCAGATTGCTACCTTAGTTCGATAAGGAAGCGCCGGAGCCTGTGCCACGCGGTCGGGACAATTCGGCTAACTGACCACCATGCAGTCGGGATAAAGCGGCAGCTCAACTCGAACAGCAACCCGCCTCACCCCAAAGAAAAAATAGAGATAAAACAGCTCAGGGTCATACATACAACCCTCGGCAGGACCTGGACAGTAGAGCAGGACATACCAGATCGATCTACGGATCGCGAGGACGTGCCTCGACACGCAACGTCGGCTACCTATTCGGACGGGGCAAGTCTAGTCACGCCCAGGCCGAAAACCACAGACAGACTCCATATAAGCTACGTCACGACGTGGTCCAATATAGAGGCGACACACACCCACTCTGCTTCACTGACGAAGTAATGGAGCATGAATTCCTAGCAGGGTTTAAACCCATGAATATCGAATCATATGATGGAAGAACTAATCCCGTGGTATGGATCGAAGATTTTATTCTCCATATTCATATGGCTCGAGGAGACGACCTTCATGCCATCAAATACCTCCCACTAAAACTCAAAGGACGAGCAAGGTACTGGTTAAAAAGTCTGCCTGAAAACTCTATTGGCAGCTGGGAAGATCTGGAAGACGCCTTCCGCGACAACTTCCAAGGTACATACATCCAGCCACCAGACACCGATGACTTAAGTCACATCGTCCAGCAGCCCGAAGAGTCAGCCAGGAAGCACTGCACTAGGTTCTTAGTTAAAAAGAACCAAATCGTAGACTGACCGGACGTGGAAGCCCTAGCGGCCTTTAAACACAGTGTCCGGGACGAGTGGCTCGCCCGCCACCTCGGTCAGGAAAAATCAAAATCTACGTCAGCCCTTACCACTCTGATGACCCACTTTTGCGCGGGAGAAGACAGCTAGCTCGCTCGTAGAAGCAACAACGCCAGCAACCCGGGCACTTTCGAAGTTCGAGACGGCAACGGGAAACCACGATGCAATAAACACAAACGTGGCAATAGTAATGGGGGAGCGCATGACACAATGGTCAACGCCGGATCCAGCGGCCCCAAACCTGGTCAACGGAAGAAGCCATTCAAGGCAAACAGAGACGGACTATCCAATTTGGATAAGATGTTGGTGTATCGACCAGACCTCAAACAGTCCGATCTCTGTGCATTAATGTCATCCCTAGATCGGTAATGCTAACACGCACAGTACTCGAGGATTTATAACAGAGTAGCAATCACACACTTATTACATTGAATGTCTCAAAAGAGAACTTAGTACACTAAATATGGCTTAAGGCCATCTAATACGGTAACAACGGAAGGCTTGGAAAATAAAGTGAGTCCATCAACTCCAACGGCATCACTGAGTGAAAGACCACGATCTAAGGCTCCTTACTCGTCGTTTGATAAGTCTGCAACATGATACGTTGCAGCCCGAAATGGGTCAGCACATGGAATATGCTGGCAGTGTAACACAAGAGCGTAATGAATAGAATAATTCTATCACTACATGCATATATGGCTGGTGGAGGCTGTATGGTTAATAGGTTTTGCGAAATGCAAATTTTTCCCTACTGCAAAGGAATACATTTTATTTAATTACAAAGTTGGTTGAAAACATTGAGAATGGTAAACCCCATCTTAATCCCAATTAAAAGGTAATTAATAACCCAACAAAATTAATTTAGAGTGATGAGATCCACATGATAATCCAAAGAACCACATACTCAAGATGTCCATAACCGGGGACACGGCTAACCATGATTAGTTTGTACACTCTGCAGAGGTTTGTGCACTTTTCCCCACAAGACTCGATCTCCTCCATTGGATTTCTTGCACTACATGATGTTTGAGAAACGGATGACCAAGACACAGTCTTTCCGAAGAGACCCCCTTAACCGATAGATAGGCCGGTACACCTACAATCCCCTACATCTGCTAGCCCATCATAGAAAGGTTTCCCACGACTTACTCAGCTATGCCAGAGCCCATAATGGCATGTGGCTGCACACAGAAGTTTCCAGCATGAATAATCCTATGATCCCTTTGAGCCTAGGTGGCGGTCCATAGGAAAATCACACGGTACCCTGGGATTTCCAGAAAAATACAGGCAATCACTGGATATCCCAGGTGCCTCAGTCCACCAAGATGTGTATTAAAGTTGCCACCTTAAGTTCAACCATTAATTAACAACCTCACATCTGTCATGAATACATTCAAACCCAATCCACGTCTACGAGCATAGCATAGAAGTATAAGCAACGTAGAAGTAACTCCCAGGGTTTGATAATAAACAGGTGAGTAGGTACTACCTCTTCTACTTCCCAACCCACAATTTAATCAGATCCTAACCATGCAATTGTTTGAGGATTAATCTAATGCAATAAAACTGGGTAGTAAAGAGGTATGATCAAAGTGTTACTTGCCTTGCTGATGATCCGTGAAACCTAGAGACTCGATGTCGCACGCTTCGCACTCTGGGTACTCTATCGCAATCAAACAAGCATACAATAAGCAATCAAGCAAGGGCACGAGTAAAACTCAAATAATATATCTAACCAGAAAGTTCAACTTAAGAACTCCGGTTTGCAAAAAAATCAAATCAAACGAAGCAACAAAACTCAAACGGCGAAAGAAACAAGCTTCGTATACTAATCTGGACTAAAGTCAAACTTTACATTAGTGAAAACTTGTTTAAGTTGATTAAACAGAAAGAGGGTTTCAAGATGAAACTCTAGGCGCTTGAATCGCCTGATTCCGATAAACGAGCGAAAAGTTATACTAAAATGAAAATCAGATCAGGAATCACGATCGAAAATAATCGTGGAAAATCCAAGAAAAAGAAAAACTGACGAGCAGGCTAATGAACGAACGTTCGCTATCTGCACCTAACGGACAAAAACCATTCGTTAAAACGACCGTACGAACGAACATCCGCTATTTAACTAAACCGAAAAAACCGAACCGGATCTAAAAAACAGATCTAGGGTTTTCGTAAAAAAAACCGTTCGATTTTCTCACAAAAACCGAGGCGGCGACGGCGGCTACCTCCGGTGAAGTCCGGCGCAGTGGCGGGCGGCTCCGGCAAGGCGGCGTGGGGTGGTGGGTGGCGGCAACGGCGGCGGCGTGCGGCCACGGCGGCGGCGGTGTGCGGCAATGGCGGCGGCGCGCGCGGCGCAGTCGGCGACGGGGTTAGGGTTTGCGTCGGGGCGCGGGTGGGCTACGGGTGCGGGGAGGCGGCTTATAAAAGGGCCGGCCCGAGGTATCCTAGCCGGGTACGGCCCGAAGTCGGTTTGACTTTTTTTAAATAATTCTGACATGCAGAAAAAGAAAGAAAAGAAATACTAAACGGACTCCAAAAATCCCGAAATAAATTTTCCCCATCCTCTAAAATAAGCCGGACAAGGTGAACATTTATTTGGGCCTAAAATGCAATTTTGAAAAACGCATATTTTTCCAAATTCAAATAAAATAGCGATAAAACTCCGAATAAAAATCTTATTTGATTTTAATATTAAATCTTCGATATTTATTTATTTTGAGGAAGTCATTTTATCCATTCTCTTTTATTTTTATAAAATAAATATTTGAAGAGAAAATATTAAAATCAAACGATCCTCTTTTCAAAATTCGAGAAAACTCAAATATGAAAATAATGAAATCCCCAACTCTCTCCGTAGGTCCTTGAGTTGCGTAGAATTCTAGGATCAAGCCAAAATGCAATAAAATATGATATGCAATGATGATCTAATGTATAACATTCCAAATTGAAAATTTGGGATGTTACAAACCTACGCCCCTTAAGATGAATCTCGCCCTCGAGATTTGGGTTGGCTAGAAAATAGGTGTGGATGGTCCTTGCGTAGGTCTTCCTCTCGTTCCCAGGTGGTTTCATCCTCGGTATGGTGGCTCCACTGAACTTTACAGAACTTGATAACTTTGCTGCGTGTAACTCGGCTGGCAAACTCGAGAATCTTGACTGGCTTCTCCTCGTAGGTCAAGTCGCTATCCAACGGTATCGCTTCCAGTGGCACTGTATCTCTCAGAGGGATATCGGCCATCTCTGCGTGGCACTTCTTCATCTAAGAAACGTGGACCACATCGCGAACTCCTGACAATCCTTCGGGCAATTCCAACTTGTAAGCAACTTCTCCCATACGTTCCAAAACTTTGTATGGTCCCACAAAACGTGGTGCTAACTTTCCCTTAACTCCAAAGTGCTTAACTCCTCAGAGTGGTGATACACGAAGATACACTCTGTCTCCAACTTCGTAAGTTGTCTCCTTGCATTTAGAATCCGCATAGCTCTTCTGCCTGGACTGGGCTACCTTGAGTCTATCACGAATCAGCTTAACCTTCTCTTCAGATTCTTTAATCAAATCTGGTCCAAACAACTGTCGGTCTCCAACTTCATCCCACAACGACGGTGTTCTGCACCTCCTTTCGTACAATGCTTCGAAAGGGGCCATCTTCAAACTGGCTTAGTAACTGTTGTTGTAAGAGAACTCTGCGTAAGGCAAATTATCGTCCCAACTAGATCCATAATCTAGCGCACAAGCTCTCAACATGTCTTCCAGAATCTGATTGACTCTCTCAGTATGTCCATCCGTCGGTGGGTGAAAAGTTGTATTGAACTCTAGCCTGGTTCCCAAAGTTTCATGTAACTGATTCCAAAACTTTGAGGTAAAATGGGTTCCTCTATCTGATACAATTGTCCTCGGAACTCCATGCAAACATACGATCCTGGTCATGTATATCTTTGCCAACATAGCACTAGTGTAAGTGGTCTTCACTGGGATGAAATGAGCTACTTTCATCAAACGATCGACTACAACCCATATCAAGTCATAGCCTGAACGAATCATGGGTAATCCCGTGATAAAATCCATGCCTAGCTTATCCCACTTACATTCGGGTATCGGCAATGGTTGCAGCAATCTTGTTGGCTTCTGATGCTCTGCCTTCACTCTGTGACATACATCACAAACTGCTACATACTCCGCAATATCCTTCTTCATTCCGGTGCACCAGAATCTATCCTTCAGATCCAGGTACATCTTGGTATTTCCTGGGTGAATCGAATATTGTGAGTCATGGGCCTCTTGCAAAATCAGCTTCCTGATCTCCTGGTCATTTGGTACATATATGCGGTCCTCAAACCATAGGGTATCGTGCTCATCCTCACGAAATCCCTTGGCTTTTCCTTTGCTCATCCTTTCCTTTATCTCGGCAATCTCCTTGTCCGTCTTTTGCACTTCTCTAATCTTATCCATCAAACTAGATTGAATCTCTAAAGCTGCTACATAACCTCTCGGAACTATCTCCAAACATAGCTCGTGAAGGTCTTCTGCTAACTCCTTGGGTAACTCTCCTGTCATGAGTGTTTTGACATGACTCTTGCGGCTCAACGCATCGGCTACTACGTTAGCCTTTCCGGGATGATAGTGCAACTTCATATCATAATCCTTTATGAGTTCCAACCATCTCCTCTGCCTGAGATTCAACTCCTTTTGCGTGAAGATATACTTCAAACTCTTGTGATCCGTGTATACCTCACAATGGTTTCCGATGAGAAAATGTCTCCAAGTCTTCAACGCATGCACTACGGCTGCAAACTCCAAATCATGCGTAGCATAATTTAACTCATGGGTTTTAAGCTGTCGTGAGGCATATGAAACAACTCTTCCTTCCTGCATAAGCACTGTTCCAAGTCCTCGACGAGAGGCATCGCAATACACTTCATAATCCTTGTGTTGATCTGGTAGAATCAACACTGGTGATGTAACCAAATGTTTCTTCAATTCGTAAAAACTAGCCTCACACTCCTCAGTCCATTTGAATTTGGTGTCCTTCTTTAACAACTCCGTCATAGGCTTTGCAATCTTCACGAAATTCTCAATGAACCTCTGGTAGTCTCCTGCGAGTCCAAGAAAACTCCGCATCTCTCCAACGAACGTGGGTGCCTCCCAATTTGTCACAGTGATGATTTTGTTGGGGTCTACTGCTATTCCTTCTCCGGATATAACATGTCCAAGGAATCCAACTTCCTTCAATCAAAACTCACACTTGCTGAACTTGGCGTATAGCTGATGTTCTCTGAGCTTCCCAAGTACTAAACGCAAGTGCTCCTTATGCTCCTCTTCATTCTTCGAGTAGACTAGAATATCATCAATGAACACCATAACAAACTTATCCGAAAACTCCATAAACACCTTGTTCATCATGTTCATAAAATAAGAAGGTGCGTTTGTCAGGCCAAATGACATAACGGTATACTCATATAGCCCGTACCTTGTGGTAAAAGCTGTCTTAGGTATATCCTACTCTCGAATCTTCAACTGGTGGTACCCTGATCATAGATAGATCTTGGAAAACACCTTAGCTCCTTGCAGCTGATCAAACAAATCATTTATCATCGGTAGTGGGTACTTGTTCTTGATCGTTACTTCATTCAATCCACGATAATAAACAACCATCCTTAACGATCCATCCTTCTTATCTACTAGAAGTACTGGTGATCCCCAAGGTGATGAACTTGGGTGAATATATCCTTTATCCAGTAACTCCTTAATCTGCTTCTTAATTTCCTCTAAATCCTGTGCGAGCATCCTATATGGTCTCTTAGATTTTGGCCCTGTGCCTGGCAAAATCTCCATCAAAACTCGATGTCTCTATCCGGTGGCATGCCTGGCAACACTTCTGGAAATACATCCGGGAAATCCTTCACCACTGGTACTTCCTCCTGTACAACTCATGTTAAGGAATTTACTTGAGTCCTAATTGGCACATGTCGGGATACATACTTGATCCTTCTTCCTTCTGGGGTGGTGAGCAAAATCGACTTACTAGCGCAATCGATGTTTCCTCCATACATCGATAGCCAATCCATACCCAGAAACACATCCAAACCTTGCGACTCCAGAATTACCAGATCTGAGGGGAAAACGTGCCTACCTATGGCCAACGGTATCTGAAAACATCCTTGGCTTGCCATATACTCTGCTCCTGGCGAGCTCACTAACATAGGTGTACTAAGAACTTTGGTGGGCAGTTTATACTTATCCACAAATCCCCTTGATATGTATGAATGCGGTGCACCAGTATCGAAAAGTATGACTAGAGTAAAAGACTTAACCAAAAACTTACCTATTACTGCATCTGGCAGGGCTTCAATCTCCCCCACGTTAACGTGGTTCACTTGTCCCCTGTTGAAAGGGTTGGGCTTCTTCCCAAAGCTTCCATTACCGTTTCCATTCTTAGCTTCAGGACATTCATTGGCGTAATGTCTAGTCTTCTGGCACTTGTAGCAAGTAACGTGGCTTAGATCTTTCTTGGCGGGCGTTGTTCGGTTGGAACGGTTCTGTCCGTTTCTTCCTCCATTACCATTCTTGGAGCCACTATGGTTGTGAGAACTTCCTCCACTATAAGTGTGGCCTCCATGGTTATGCACAAGTCCTCCCGAGTTCGGGGTGAAACGGGGTCTCTGCTGAGCTCCAGAATTATACTTCCCTTGTCCATAGTTCCTCTTGCGGTTATCAATCTGCTGCTGCTTCCCTTCAATCATGAAAGCTCTATCTACCAACTGTTGGTAGTTATTAAAGGTTGCTACTATCAACTGAATGCCCCGCTCATCATTTAGTCCTTCCAAAAACTTCTCCTGCTTAGATGCATCCGTAGCAATGTCATCTGGGGCATAACGTGCTAGCTTGCTAAAGTCATCCACATACTGGCTAACGGTGCGTCCTCCTTGGCGTAAGTTGCGAAACTCACGCTTCTTTATGGCCTTAGCTCCTGCTGATACATGGGCAGTGCGAAAAGCCTGCTGGAACTGGTCCCATGTAACAGTGGCTATAGGATAGGTGACAGTGTAATTCTCCCACCATGAGGCTGCTGGTCCATCCAATTGGTGCCCGGCAAAACGCACCCTCTCAGCATTTGTGCATCCTGCAGTGGTTAACTCCCTTCCAATCCTGCGGAGCCAATCATCTGCCACTATCGACTCGGTGCTACTGGAAAACACCGGCGGCTGCAACCTCAAAAAATGGGCTAAATTGTCAACTGGGGTGGTGGGTTATTGTTGTTGTTGTTGTTGTTGTTGCCTTGGTTCTGAACTAATAACCGCATCAGGGTATTCTGCTGCTGGATCAACTGAGTGAGCTCCGGTGGAAAGGTAAATCCAGGGTCATGTCTCGGAGGCATCCGAGGGTTTAGAGGGAAGAGAATAGAATAGAATGAGGTCTAGTGAGAAAACACTACCCATATGCACATGAGACAAACACAATCATATCACTCAATCAATCAATCAAGCAAGGGCATACAATCGGTCCAGAACTATCGTTACAGAGTGCTTGGACTATAATATTTACATGGTGGAATACTACTACTGATATGGTGGTCGACTACAAATATTGTTCAGTCAAAGACTCCATGATATCCGCTCCAGCTTCATCAACATAGTCATCATCACTATCGTCGGGGTCCGAGTCGGTGTCATCGATGATGATGTAGTTCTCCGAGCAAGTGGAACCGTCATCTTCTCCTCCTGGCGCGGGGTCTCCCATGAATACTCCTAGCTTCCTTGTCAGGTTGTCATTCTTCTCCAGTAGTACGACGATTTCTTCCTCATAATCTTCGCGAGTTGCCTTGAGTTCTTCCTCAAGCTCCGTGATCCTTGTCATCGCCTTCTTTAGATCTATCATGCATGCGCACATCTGATTTTCCTGGCGGCAAATATGCTGCTTTAACTCCTGGATGAAAGTGGCAATTGATCTATCCTTCCTGGTGCTGATCATCTCCCATTGCTCATCTCGGCGCCCACAAATCTGGTGGATAGTATCCTTGAGATCCTTGTGGTAAACTTCTCCAATGCGTCCCATGGTGATGTGGGCTGCCATACTCTTTCCTAGACTCCAGGTTGGTGCATCAAAGGAAAACTCTATGGGCTCAGTGACTAGCGTAAATGTCCTTCCTGGAATTTGAACTTGAATCGTCCAGCGCTCCTCTTCTGGTAAAGTGGTGTTGTAAGTCCCGGTGAAGCTTGGTATTCCGATGTTCCGGTACCTAGTGACTTCCTTCAAGTGGCGTCTAAAAGGTGTGTCTTCATCTGGTTGTGCAAACTTGTTCCTTGTGTTCGCCATCCTAAAGAGTAGAAAATAGAGAGGAGTCAGAAATGAGAAGAGAGTAGTGATCTAGGGTTTTTGGCTTAGTGGTCGTGTCCTATAGTCAGCGTGTTCTCTGATACCATCTTGTAGCGACCAGACCTCAAACAGTCTGATCTCTGTGCATTAGTGTCATCCCTTGATCGGTAATGCTGACACACACAGTACTCGAGGATTTATAATAGAGTAGCAATCACACACTTATTACAGTCTCAAAAGACAACTTAGTACAATAAATATGGCTTAAGGCCATCTAATACGATAACAGTGGAAGGCTTGGAAGATAAAGTGAGTCCATCAATTCCAACGACATCACTGCGTGAAAGACCACGATGTAAGGCTCCTTACTCGTCGTCTGATAAGTCTGCAACATGATACATTGCAGCCCAAAACGGGTCAGCGCATGGAATATGCTGGCAGTGTAACACAAGAGAGTAATGAACAGAATAATGCTATCACTACATGCATATATGGCAGGTGGAGGCTGTATGGTTAATAGGTTTTGCGAAAAGCAAATTTTTCCCTACTGCAAAGGAATACATTTTATTTAACTACAAAGTTGGTTGAAAACATTGAGAATGGTAAGCCCCATCTCAATCCCAATTAAAAGGTAATTAATAAACCAACAAAATTAATTTAGAGTGATGAGATCCACATGATAATCCAAAGAACCAGATACTCAAGATGTCCATAACCGGGGACACGGCTAACCATGATTAGTTTGTACACTCTGCAGAGGATTGTGCACTTTTCCCCACAAGACTCGATCTCCTCTGTTGGATTTCTCGCACTACATGATGTTTGAGAAACGGATGACCGAGACACAGTCTTTCCAAAGAGGTCCCCTTAACCGATAGATAGGACGGTACACCTACAATCCCCTACATCTGTTAGCCCATCATGGAAAGGTTTCCCACAACTTACTCAACTATGCCAGAGCCCATAATGGCATGTGGCTGCACACGGAAGTTTCCAGCATGAATAATCTTATGATCCCTTTGAGCCTGGGTGGCGGTCCATAGGAAAATCACACGGTACCCTGGGATTTCCAGAAAAATACAGGCAATCACTGGATATCCCAGGTGCCTCAGTCCACCCAGATGTGTATTAAAGTTGCCACCTTAAGTTCAACCATTAATTAACAACCTCACATCTGTCATGAATACATTCAAACCCAATCCACGTCTACGAGCATAGCATAGAAGTATAAGCAACGTAGAAGTAACTCCCAGGGTTTGATAATAAACAGGTGAATAAGTACTACCTCCTCTACATCCCAACCCACAATTTAATCAGATCCTAACCATGCAATTGTTTGAGGATTAATCTAATGCGATAAAACTGGGTAGTAAAGAGGTATGATGAAAGTGTTACTTGCCTTGCTGATGATCCGTGAAACCTAGAGACTCGATGTAGCACGCTTCACACTCCGGGTACTCTATCACAATCAAACAAGCATACAATAAGCAATCAAGCAAGGGCACGGGTAAAACTCAAATAAGAGATCTAACCAAAAAGTTCAACTTAAGAACTCCGGTTTGCAAAAAGAATCAAATCAAACGAAGCAACAACACTCAAACGGAGAAAGAAACAAGCTTCGTTTACTAATCTGGACTAAAGTCAAATTTTACAGTGGCAAAAACTTGTTTAAGTTGGTTAAACAGAAAGTTGGTTTCGAGACGAAACTCTAGGCGCTTGAATCGCCTGATTCCGATAAACGAGCGAAATGTTATACTAAAACGTAAATCGGATCAGAAATCGTGATCGAAAATAATCGCGGAAAATCCAAGAAAAAGAAAAACTGACAAATAGGCTAACGAACGAACATTCGCTGTCTGCGGCTAACGGATGAAAACCGTTCGTTAAAACAAACGTACGAATGAACGTCCTCTATTTAACTAAACCAAAAAAAACCGAATTGGATCTAAAAAACGGATCTAGGGTTTTCGTAAAAAAAACGATCGGTTTTCTCGCAAAAACCGAGGCGGCGGCGGCTACCTCCGGCGAAGTACGGCGCGGCGGCGGGCGGCTCCGACGAGGCGGCGCGGGGCGGCGGGTGGCGGCTCGGGCCGGCAACGACGACGGCGGCGGTGGCGGCGAAGGCAGCGTGCGGCAACGGCGGCGACAGCGGGGTTAGGGTTTGCGTCGGGGCGCGGGTGGGCTGCAGGGTGCGTGGCGACGGCTTATAAAAGGGTCGGCCCGAGGTCTCCTGACCGGGCACGGCCCGAAGTCGGTTTGACTTTTAAAAAAATAATTCCGACGTGCAGAAAAAGAAAGAAAAGTAATACTAAACGGACTCCAAAAATCCCGAAATAAATTTCCCCGTCCTCTAAAAATAACCCGCACAAGGTGAACTTTTATTTGGGCCTAAAATGCAATTTTGAAAAATGCATATTTTTCCTAATTCAAATAAAATAGCGATAAAACTTCGAATAAAAATCTTATTTGATTTTAATATTAAATCTTCGATATTTCTTTATTTTGAGGAAGTCATTTTATCCTCTCTCTTTTATTTTTATAAAAGAAATATTCGAAGAGAAAATAATTAAAATCAAACGATCCTATTTTCAAAATTCGAGAAAACTCGAATATGAAAATAATGAAATCCCCAACTCTCTCCGTAGGTCCTTGAGTTTCGTAGAATTTCTAGGATCAAGCCAAAATGCAATAAAATATGATATGCAATGATGATCTAATGTATAGCATTCCAAATTGAAAATTTGGGATGTTACAATTGGATAGGCCCTGCTAGATTCATGGCCACCCTAATAAACCATCTAACCACACCAACAGAAGTTGTTGGGTCTTCAAACAGGCCGGCAAGTTAAACGCCGAATACAAGGGGAAGAAGCCGCCCAGCGACAACGACGAAACTCGCCAACCAAACACCGGGGGTCAGAAGTAGTTTCCCCCTGAAGTAAAGACAGTGAACATGGTACACATGACACAGTCCCCTATAGGGGAATGCATGGAGCGCTCTCTCCGTGCAGAGGATCACACTACGGCTATCTCAGTCGAACTACACAACGGGGGCATTACACCACATACCTCGTCGGCCATTAAGCCACCGGTCTCCATTCAACATGACTGTTCAAACCCCATACAGGACTAGCAGTTCGGCTTCCGCCGTCCGCCGCATATACCCGGACAATCTGTACCGTGCATACATAACTATGCACTTAAAATACCCTGGGCACCGGCGAAAGCACAATACGGACGGACCTGAAAGTACTCCCATAACCTTCTCTTTTTTCTAACTTTTTTCCTTCTTCCTTTTTCTTGTTTCCCTCCACAGGTGGCTCAATGGCTGGCCTCAGACTCTATCAGAGTTCGGGTTCGTACACTCACCCAAGGGTTATTTCTGTCAAGAAGTCCCTTCACCGAAGACAGGCGGCGCAGACGTGTGACAGGAGGTCCAAAATAACTTTTTGTAGACCGCACTCTATATTTCGAGCCTGTAAAGTGCCTTTCTCCTCCGCCTTCGACCCCTGGCATATCAAATAGCCGGGGTTGCGGCTTTGTTATCTATATACACGATTGGCACATCACTCAGATCCCAGTAAAAATAATCCATTCTTTTCTAAAAGGACTGAGTTTTGCCCCTACGGTTGTCTCAAATGTACCCCTCGGCATATATTGCCAGGGGCTCGGTATGGGAACAAACGAGTTGCCGACAAAGTCCGAGCAGCTCTATAGCGTACTTCGGCGCCGCGAGTTTGGCCTTATCACTACAAAAAAATACACTTCCATGATGATACGTGTTTGTCACAGTAGGTCGCGTTTTCTGTCAAGCATGTACATCCATGACAAATTTATGACAGAATCAGGATAGTCATACATGTGCTGTCATAGAAGTGTTCCATGACATTGCCAAAATTATCATCATGGAAGTGTCCACTTCCATGACGATAAATCGCGCGTCACAGAAGTGCTTTCATCAAGGGTGACCCACACGGGGCATCCACCTTAACGGAACGCCGTTAAGCTATCGGGTCGAATTTTGGATCCGATAACCCGTTAACAGCCATGACCAATGCCGATTTTCCACGTGTAAAATTCTCATTGGCTGATGGATCCACGCGTCACCTCCGCGTTGGCACAGGTGTCACTCATCCAACGGTCGAGATGGGCCTATGATATGTTGACACGTGGACCGGCTCAAAAGTGGCCCACAAAGATTAAATGGGCCGGCCCAACCGAAGGCCCATAAAATTTAGCGGACCATAATGGGCCGGCCCAGCCAAAGGCCCACAAAATTTAGCGGACCATAATGGGCTGGCCCAGCTAAAGGCCCACACGATTTTGCAGACCATAATGGGCCGGCCCAGCTAAAGGCCCACAAGATTTTGCGGACCACAATGGGCCGGCCCAGCTAAAGGCCCACAAGATTCTGCCGACCACAATGGGCTGGCCCAGCTAAAGGCCCAACATTCTTTGTCAAATCGGCCCGTCAATGGCCTGTCCTAAACTTGTCATCAACGCGTCCCATGGTCACTTCTGGCCCGTTAATAGTCCGCTAAGTAATTGGGCCGAATTATGGCCCGGTGTATTTCCGGTCGTCCGCCTTCATTTGGGCCCATTTACAAGCCATCAAAACATTCGGCCCATAAACGACCGTGAAGGATTTGGGTCATATTCGGCCATGTCTGACATTCGGCCTGTTAGAGGCCCACTATAGCTTTGGGCCACTTTCGGCCTGTTGTCATTTTCGGCCTGTTAAGTCGGACGTGAACCATGGGCCATATGTGGCCCAACGTCACATCGGGCCCATTAACGGCCCATATAAAAATGACGATAATCTAGCCCGACCGAAGTTCCGGCCTGTTAAAGGCCCGTGTATTAGGTCGGCGCATTTACGGCCCGTTCGAATTTCGGCCTGTTAAAGTCCAGTCGGTTATTTGGCACAATCAGGGCCCAATCTCACTTTCGGTCTATTAAAGGCCCATGTATTTTATGGGCTCGAGATATTTACACCTGTAAATGGCCTATTTTTACTGAGGGCCCAAATTGTGTTTAGGCCTGTTAAAGGCCCACTATGGGCACAGGCCTACCAGAAAAATATGAAAGCTTATGCTGATTTGGGCCCAGATATTTTTAGTGGGCTACATGCCAATTTCGGCCCATAATCGTTTTTAGCCCAATTGGAATGGGCCCGACGAATGTTGGCATGTTGGGCTCCTACGAAGCTTTTGGCCGAATACATTACTAAGATAAACCTACACTATACAAAAATAGCGTCGTAATTACTACAGCCTGAGGCAGCATCATAAATGTTGTATCACAACAAAATAAATTCCAACCATACAACAAAAGGCTTGTTGGCATAAAGTTTACAGTCCTTCCAGATAAAAGCACCATCAGATGTATAGAAGCATAGATCATTTGACCTGAGTGCTAATGTTTTAGGCTGTAGAATCTGATGGAGCAACACGATCTCCACCTTTTTTCCGCCATTGCTCTTGAACAACGAAGCGAATGTCTGATAGTCTGGTTTCAAAACCATTCATATCTTGACGACATTTCTCAACCACTATTCTTATTTCCGAAACAATGTCCATTAGGGATTGGACTTGTGTCTGGAGCACAGATATATCACTCTGTCTAGCAGGAAGATTTTGTTCAGTAGGCGATTTGGACGAGGTTACCTTGACAACCAACCCAGAATTACACAGCAAGGTGCTTTTTGCACTGTTAGTGGAGAGATACTGACGCACTGCAGCAAGAGGTGACATTGTGCCTGTAGTAGCCTCATCACCTTCAGGTGGTTGTGGATGTTCAATCATTTGTTCCATAGCTTCCTGAAAGTTTGAACTTGTAAATTAGTGTACCAGATAAGTTACTAATGAGACAAAAACAAACAAAGTAGGTTAAATGTTTATACATAACTTATTTTGGTGAACTACTGTAATACATTAGCATGTATTGTAGTGCCAACTACATAATAAAATCACTTTCGGAACATATGTCCATGTAGCATGCCTACTGGATTGTCTATTTCCTCACATTCGTTGACATCTAAGGATAAATAGACATGGTTTAAAGTAGGATGAACATAGTATGACATCATTCATATCATGGGAAAATAGATATAAAACAAACAAGCTATTTTATCATTGTGTGCGCACGTGAACATAACAACTAGATTACAGATCAAGACCAAAAGAATATCCTTCATCTCTTTTAAACAATGTAAGGTGAAATGATATGTTAAGACAACTGTGAATAAGAGTGAACAGAGTAACTGACATTGGCTGCAAACCAAGTAGTTAAATGAACACATCATAGTACCAATCAGTTCAAGGCAGGAGGAGTAAGGACTTACAACAGCGGCTTGAACTAGGGTGCTCATGCCCTTCATCTTGCTGGTGTGGCAATCCTTGAAGATTTGCACTGCATTCGGTTCAGGTTCTTTCTGGTCCTCACGGGATTTCCTCTGTATTTGGAACAAGTCAATATAGATACGATAATATGGCACAAAAAAAGAGAAGGAAGTAGAAGCTATTTACAAGAGCCTCACAGTGTGCAATATAGCTACGAGATCATGTGGTCTGTTGGAATTTCACTTTAGAATGGTTGGTTTTGTTCTTCAAACAGTTAGCCTAGAAGAAGATACACTTGTAAGGCACATACATAAATACAAGTTCAATATGTGGTCTGATCAAATACATATAGCCTACCTGATACTTTGGACCAGATCAGTGTTTAACGAGGGCTGTCCAGTCTTCATCTGTAATATATTCCACTGGAGATGTTTGGGCCATTTCATTGTTAGCCTTGCCTTCAAAGTGAGATTTTCTAAGGTGGTACCGATACTGTCACAGAGCAGACTGAAAAACATGAGTGCATGCTTGTCTAGTTGCATCATCTTTCGGATCCAACTTGAACCTCATCTGTTGAAAAAAGAATGTGAGTCTTATTAGGAGGAAGCTAGAAAGTATGGGACATAGCAAGACAATATTACTAATTGCGATGAATAATAATACTTACGGATAAATGGTCAAGGAAGGTGTTAAACTGGGTATTGTCTTTCTCATTCCTGTACTGGATCCACGTTGGGAGTATACGTGCATGACACCTAACGGCAATGGCTTCCTCTGATACTAACTTGGCTGACTCTGTAGCATCACGTGGCCTTTTTAAACCTACCTCAAAATGGATCTCCATTCTTCCTCCTTTAGATTTTGTTAATCTGTCAAACATTATCCCTGATGTCTGTTTCCGCTTGCGCCATGGTGCTAGTTCAACAACGAATATGGAAAGTGTTAGTGTACATCAAACTGTGAGAGTAAATATAAAGGAGCATGCAACTGCAACTTGACTCGGTCAGGTACCGTCTTGGTGTTGATACTCATGAGGTTCATCTGATCTTGCCAAGTCCTGTTGTGTCAGTAGTGCATCGGAAGTAGTGTTAGGTGTGAAGGCAGCTTGGGAACTGGCCAGTTCCGGAGCAAACGAACGAGTAACTGGTTGAGATGCTGGTACAGTTGAAGCGGATGCTGCAGCTAGTGGAGCAGGTGATGCTGTGTTTGTAGATTTAGCCGGTGGACTTGGACCTTCTACTGCACTATAAGTACCAGCAGAATCTCGACGGCAGAACATTTTCCGTTTCACCCGACGAGTAACAACACTCCCTACTATATTATTTTCCTTGCTCTTTTTTGACTTTGCCATGTCAAGCTGTACCCACAACATAAAAGAATAAAATCACTCTTCAGAACTCATTGATGCATGATACAGACAAGCAATACTTTGATGTAAGACAACCGTATGAGGATGGAATATGTAAGAAAAATAGGATGACATGACATATTCACAGCTACGATGTGCAAACTAAGCAGAAGGATTTTGAAGAAAATAGAAGTAATGCAAGCTAGACACCATATGAAAGATGCAACCAATATTACTCTGCCAAGTTAAAAGTGTCTTGTCATAAGTGGCAATTCGAAAAATTAGAAGCAGTACACCATAGAAATCAATGCAAGATGCAACCACTATCAAACTGCCATGTTAAAAGCATCCAATCATGAGTGACTGATGCGGGATACACAACAACAATACTTTGATGTAAGAACATGGTATGATAGATGGATGTAGTGTATTCTAGACACAGAAAGCCATGTCATATGCACATGTATAACGTATAAACTCAGCAGGTGCAATTTAATCAGAATAGAAGAAATATAGGCTAGCCAACATATGCAACATGAAACCAATTATCACACTGTCAACTTAGAGCAAGCACCTGCGATGGTGGAGTACGAGAGATGAACTCATCATGTAGACTTGGGACTTCAACTTCATTAGCAGTAGCAGTGGCAAATCTAGAGAGTCTCTGTTTGCGTCGGTGCGGAGGACCACCAACATCCCCTAACTTACACTTTTCCTTCCTATTTTCTGATATTGCCTTATGAAGTCAAAACCACAAGAAGATGAATAAAATTAGCTCTGCATAACTGGTTGATGCATGATACAGACGAACACTACTTTGATGTAAGGCAATCACATGATAGGAGGATGGAATATATACAAAAAAGACAGCGTTTCATATTCACACGTACGATAGGAGGATGGAATATGTATGAAAAAACAGTAAGCGGAAGGCATTTCAACAAAATTAGAAGAAATGAAAGCTAGGCACCATATGAACATGCAACCAATATCACTCTATCAGGTAAAAAGTGTCTCGTCATAAGTTCCATTTCAAGAAATTAGAAGCAGTACAAGCTAGAAGAGAATGCAAGATGCAACCTACATCACAGTCCCAAGTTAAATGTGTCTTATGTGTAAGTGATCGTTGCAGGTATAAGTTGTAAGCTACGCAGATGCAATTCAACATAATCAGAAGCAGTACAAACTAGACATCATACGGAAAATGCAACCACGTATAATAGTTCCAAGTAAGAGCAAGCACCTGTGATGGTGGAGTAGGGGACTTGTGCTCATCATGTACACGTATGTTCTAGAAACAGGAACACGTGTCATATTCACATGCATTATGTGTAAAGTAAGCAGATGCAATTCAAGTTAGAAGCAATACAAGCTAGACATCATACGCAACATGCAACCACATATAATAGTGTCAAGTTAGAGCAAGCACTTGTGATGGTGGAGTAGGGGAGATGTGCTCATCATCTACACAGCTACGTTGACTATCCAGTCTTGTGTTGTCTTGCGATTCTTGTTGGGAGGATGGCGGAGTAGAATATGTAGAGACCCCCTGTTTGAGTTGCTCCGAAGGACCACCATCATCCACTGCCGGACTAATTTCCTTCAGCTGTAATGATTTTGCATTGTGAAGTCAAACCGATAAGAAAAAGGAATAAAATTCGCTCTTCAGAACTCATTCATGCACGATACTAACGAACACTACTCGGATGAAAGGCAAACACATGATGCGAGGATGGAATATGTATGAAAAACAGGATGGTGTGACATATTCACACCTATGATGTGGTAACTAAGCAGAAGGCATTTCAACAAATTAGAAGCACTACAGGCTAGACACCATATGAAAGATGCAACGAATATCACTCTGCCAAGTTCAAACTGTATGGCGTTTCAACAAATTAGAAGCAGTACATGCTAGAAATCATATGCAAGACACAACCAATATCATAGTGGTGACTTAAAGGTGCCTTATCATAAGATATACTATGTACCAAAAACAGGAAAGCGTGTCATATTCACATGTATCATGTGTAAGCTAAGCAGATGCAGTTTACGCTAATTAGGAGCAATACGAGCTAGACACCATATGCAACATGCAACCAGATATCACACTGCTAAGTTAGAGCAAGCACCTTGGATGGTGGAGTAGGGGAGCGGAGACTTGGACCTTGTAATGCACTATCAGTACAAGGAGAATCGGTACAGATGCTCCATTTACGTTGCTGCAGAGGACCACCATCATCGCCTTCCTTACTCTTTTCCTTCCTCTTTCTTGATTTTGCCTTATCAAGTCAAACCCACAAGAAAAAGGAATAAAATTTGCTCTTCAGAACTCATTGATGCATGATACTGACGAACACTACTTTCATGTAAGACGAACACTACATATCACACTGCCAAGTAAGAGCAAGCACCTGGGATGGTGGTGTGGGGGAATTGCGGTGATCAACTAGAGAGCTACGTTGACTATCTTCATTTAGCCTTGCTGTTTCTTGAGAATCATGTGGGGAGGATGACACTGCACTCTTTAAACGAGTATGGCGTCTCACAGAAACCCACCCGGGTGACTGTCTCATCATAAGTGATTGACAAGGGATACAAAAGAGCATTAGTTTGGTGTACGAACATGGTTAATAGACATATGTAGTATGTATCAAAAACAGGAAGGCATGTCATTATCAAAGGTATAATGTGTAAAGTAAGCAGATGCAATTTAACCAAATTGGAAGGAATACAAGCTAGACACCATATGCAACATGCAACCACATTTGACAGCGTGAAGTTAAAGCAAGCACCTGGGATGGTTGTGTGTGGCAATTGAGATCATCAACTGCAGAGCTACGTTTACTGTCTCCAACTGCTGACACTGCACCCGTTAGAGCACTGGAACGCTTAGTGCTTATCTTCGAATTACAATGGAGCGACTTCTGTCTTTTCTTTTCTGCATTCATCAACACTGCGTCAGAGTCTGAAATACCCATGCATAAAAAACAATAGTGTGAGTATGGGTGAAGTGTGTGCACAATTAGTACAGTCTAAAGGTAGCAGATAGCAGGTCGGTGAGAAATAAATGACGGGAGACATATGATAGCTCTTCAACATGCATGGCACACTAAATTACTACGGGATTCTATGAAAATAACAGTCGACTGAAAGCAAATAGGTCAGTCCATTTTTTCTGCACCATCCGATGTACAAAGAACGGGCAGATCGCCTTCATCTACCTCCAGCGAGTCAGTGTTGACGATCTTCCTCAAAACGCCAGCGACGACCGGCCTAGTATTCCTCCCCTGCCTGCGCCCTCCCTTCGACCTCACCGCACCGCCATGCTTGGCACCCCCCCAGCCATCCATTCAAGGCCCGCCGACCTCCAGATCAGGCACAAGCAGCTCCTGCGCCCCACACCCCTATGATAGACACCGATGCGCCGCTTCCCCGAGGAACATGCGGACCAGGTGCTCCGCGCGCCTAAGCGGGTGCTGCTTCTTTTAATTGCGGTTCGACTGACCCTGAATTGAAATCCAGGCGGGCTACTGACCTCTAGCAAAGGTGAAATAGTAAAAGGGAGGAAACCTTGTGCATTTAGTATCACGAAGAAGATGCAGTAAGAAGCGCTCAACTAGTTTCTTTCATGGGATAAATACGGTGTGAGCAGAGACATAAGATTTGCACGAATAAGGGAAGAGGAGTACCACTTTCTGCTCGCAGTGTTGTGTCCTCCTTCTGTTTTTCCGACGATCTTCTTGTTGTTCGCTGGAAACCAGAAGTTGTGGAGGACTGTGCAACCTTGGACGAACCCATGGCCATGTTGTTGAGTGTGGTGTGGTGGCCGACTGTCAGCGGCGGGGAAGCAGATCCGAGGCAACGAACGATGGCGTAGCGGGAATAGCTCATGTGCGGTGGACGGTTGCGACAGTGGAGCCGCAGCAGTGAGGCACAGGACGGCGTGGTCGGAGTGGTTCTGGTATGGCGCACGTCGGTGTCGGCGTCGTGAAGGCAGCTCTGCCTCGGCTTCAGCTGCTAAGTCCTTGAGGGCGTTGCGGTTGCGGTTGCGTTGGACAACGATGTCGGGGTACCGGCTCCGGCGTGATGGAGGAGGGCGGCGGTGGATTGGCCGCTATGGGGTGGAGCACGGAGGAGGCTGGGGTTTCACGGCTGGTGGAGAGGGCGTTTTCGTGCCCACAGAGTATGAATGGGGAAACGGAGGGAGGCTGGGAACTAAGGGGGAACAATGTTTCGGTTTGAGACGCGCTTGTTTGAAATTTGGGGAAAGTTACAAACTTTTCCCCCATCTAAAATTTCGGACATATTGCGGGTTGGGGGTAGGATAGTCATGTCAGGTGTCCAAATGTGGGCGGGATAGATTTCGGCCGAGCGCATGGGTAGGCGCCCATGGCATATGAATGTTTCTCTGGCATCTTGGTGAAGTTACAAACATACCCTGGTTTAGACCTTTGGACATCGGGCCGATAGGCTACACGGGCCAGAGTCAGGACAGTAATTTCCTACCACCAAAACATTACTCTCGCGCGGTTTCGGGTGACCAGAGGCCTATTTGGCGCTTCGTTCAATATTTGGGAGCAGAAGCATTAACGTTTTCGGTTCTCTTGAATTGGACTTTCAGGATTTGTCAAACTTCACAAATCTTTACTCTTGAAAATCCTAAAGCTACGATTATTTTGGAATGGAGGGGGTACATTTGAATATACATTGTACACGAGTATATATTAAAAAATATGCAACTTACCTCAGTTCATGCATGGTTCCAGATATAATCTCCTTGGTTGCAAAAAAAGTTAGATATGCATATGAATATATATAGCATGTTCAAACTCACAACAAAGATTGATGCCCCCTTTTACATCTGATTTACAAATGCCATTATCTCGGGTTCAAATAGATGGATGCACTTCCTATGAATTCAAATCTTCGAAACCCCCTTTATTTTGAATTCGACATGTATTCTATTTCATAGCTAGCAATTTGGAATGTATCCATGCAAGTGACAAATGTATAAAGTGCTTCACACTAACAACATGGAGTGCACTAATTAATGTTTATATATGAATTGCAAAAGCATCCATTGCATGTATTTCAAACCGCTCTCACTCTATGGATCGATAAGATGAAATAAACACATGCACATGCTAGAATTCAATTGCAGTTGAAGAAAGAGCCTACTCCTGGTACTGTATATTAGTGATAGGCGTGTGTACAAAGTACACGTGAATACCAGGCATTGTGCATGTGTGTATAATATCGACGAACTAGCCCCCAAGCTTGTATAACATACTAAGGGCCTAGTGTTAGAAATCATATATAGTCAGCTTATCACTAGTGGGGATAGAGTCCTCCGCGACTCTGGTAGCTTCGTGTTGTACGCCGAGTGCTCCACATGGGTCTTCGTATAACACGTCTCGGTCCAACCTATATGTGGCACAGGATGGAACCTGTTGGGGAACGTAGTAATTTCAAAAAAATTCCTACGCACACACAAGATCATGGTGATGCATAGCAATGAGGGGAGAGTGTGATCTACGTACCCTTGTAGACCGACAGCGGAAGCGTTATATCAACGCCGGTGATGTAGTCGTACGTCTTCACGATCCGACCGATCCAAGCACCGAAACTACGGCACCTCCGAGTTTCAGCACACATTCAACTCGATGACGATCCCTGGACTCTGATCCAGCAAAGTGTCGGGGAAGAGTTCCGTCAGCACGACGGCGTGGTGACGATCTTGATGTTCAACTGTCGCAGGGCTTCGCCTAAGCACCACTACAATATTATCGAAGATTATGGTGGAAGGGGGCACCACACACGGCTAAGAAAACGATCATGTGGATCAACTTGTGTGTCTAGGGGTGCCCCCTGCCTCCGTATATAAAGGAGCCAAGGGGGGGGGGTGCGGCCGGCCCTAGTAGGAGGCGCGCAGGAGGAGTCCTACTCCTACCGGGAGTAGGACTCCCCTCCCTTTCCTTGTCCAAGTAGGAGAGGGGGGAGGAAGGGAGAGAGGAGAGGAAGGAAAGGGGGGGCGCCGCCCCTCCCTCCTTGTCCAATTCGGACTAGGGGGAGAGGGGGCGTGCGGCCTCCCCTGGCAGCCCCTCCTCTTCTCCACTTTAGGCCCATGAGGCCCATTAACCCCCCGGGGGGTTCCGGTAACCCCCCGGTACTCCGGTTTTATCCGAAACTTCCCCGGAACACTTCCGGTGTCCGAATATAGCCGTCCAATATATCAATATTTATGTCTCGACCATTTCAAGACTCCTCGTTATGTCCGCGATCATATCCGGGACTCTGAACCAACTTCGGTACATCAAAACTCATAAACTCATAATATAACTGTCATCGAAACCTTAAGCGTGCGGACCCTACGGGTTCGAGAACAATGTAGACATGACCGAGACATGTCTCCGGTCATTAACCAATAGCGGAACCTGGATGCTCATATTGGCTCCCACATATTCTACGAAGATCTTTATCGGTCAGACCGCATAACAACATATGTTGTTCCCTTTGTCATCGGTATGTTACGCCGAGATTCGATCATCGGTATATCAATACCTAGTTCAATCTCGTTACCGGCAAGTCTCTTTACTTGTTCTGTAATACATCATCTTGCAACTAACTCATTTAGTTGCATTGCTTGCAAGGCTTAGGTGATGTGCATTACAGAGAGGGCCCAGAGATACCTCTCCGACAATCGGAGTGACAAATCCTAATCTCGAAATACGCCAACCCAACATGTACCTTTGGAGACACCTGTAGAGCTCCTTTATAATCACCCAGTTACGTTGTGAAGTTTGGTAGCACACAAAGTGTTCCTCCGGTAAACGGGAGTTGCATAATCTCATAGTCATAGGAACATGTATAAGTCATGAAGAAAGCAATAGCAACATACTAAACGATCGAGTACTAAGCTAACGGAATGGGTCAAGTCAATCACATCATTCTCCTAATGATGTGATCCCATTAATCAAATAACAACTCTTTGTCTATGGTTAGGAAACATAACCATCTTTGATTAACGAGCTAGTCAAGTAGAGGCATACTAGTGACACTCTGTTTGTCTATGTATTCACACATGTATTATGTTTCCGGTTAATACAATTCTAGCATGAATAATAAACATTTATCATGAAATAAGGAAATAAATAATAACTTTATTATTACCTCTAGGGCATATTTCCTTCAGAATCGACCCATGAGTCTTCATGTTGACCCACCACAACTAGAAATGATGTGCCCGCCACACCACACACGCAATCGGCCACTAAGAAAATAAGCATATACAATAGTACAACGGTATCTAGCTCACGATACGTCTCCATATTTTGTTGATGACACTGATGGACTTTGCATTTGATGCGTGCTCCATATTTTGTTGACGACACTTACGGTCATTGTATTTGAAGCGAAAGCACGATATGGTCACTGGACTTCAGAATAAGCTCATCACGGTCACCACATACATTTTGTCGTGCTAACCAACATGTTGTTGGATGGTTAGAGGACAATGGTTTCTCAAGCCCACCAAGGTTAAAGTCCCGGTGCTCGCATTTATCTTGTGTTAATTTCAGTATTTTCTGGCGATGTACGTTCAGTGGGAGGAGACGTTCCGCTCGACTACGAGGCACCTATGGTGACTTCGTAAAATCTCAAGATCATATATGTTGGCCCACTCTCTCGAAGGTGCTCATAGGGGTAGGGTTCGCGTGTGTGCGCTTATAGCGGTGAGTGCTTGTGCGTATATATGAGCCCTTGCGTCTGTACCGTGTTAAACAAATACATATCATGATTATACGGTCACTAGCTCACCCGTACAACTCCGTATTTTGTTGATGACACAATCAATTGACCAGTCAAACATTCCACGCGGTGCAACTAGTTTTGCACCATCGGGGCACATAACCGTGGGGCCCACCTGTCAGCCCGTATATGAAAGAAAGAAATGGTAGTTTGCGTCTGTACTGTGTTAATAAAATAGGAGTACATTTTAGGGTGATCATACGGTCACTGGCTCACCATACAGCTTCGTAATTTGTTGATAACACGATCAATTGACCAGTCAAACGGTCCACATTCAGCAGCGCACATTACCATAGGGCCCACCCGTCAGCGCGTATATGAAGGACATAAATGGTAATAAATTAGTGGTCGGTGGGTATTCGAAATCGCGAGACCTCTGGTTGGCAGTCACCGGTGGTTAGGGGGGCGTTCATTGGGCGGTGGGGTGGGGATCCCCAGAGAAAAACCTCGGCGGGGAGGGGGGGCTAGAGGGATGGCCGATGCGGCGAAGGACAGGCGGTGGGGAGTGGTTTTGGGGAGGGCGGGCCGGCCGCGGGCGGCGGGGGCTGGCGGTTCGGCCGGTGGTGCCTGGCGGCTTAGGGGGGTCGAGTTTGATGATAAACTGGAGGCCCTTGATTTTGTATGCAATGGCTGGAAAATCTAATGACCAGAGATGAAAAAGTCAGTCGACTGACGTGTAGCCTCACCCCGCACGTACACATGCACGCACGCAAGACACGCACGCATGTAGGCGTGCAACACTGACACGTACACACGCACGCATGCTGGCGTGCAACACTAACACGTACACATGCACTCACGAACACACGCACGTATGCACCCATGCATGCAACACTGAAACATACCCTTGCATGCACGCAACACTCGCATGCTTGCATGCACACAACACACGACGCAAGACACATGTTCAACCTATACGTGCATGCACCCTTTGTTAAGGACATGTATTGTTACGGGTATTAATCAATCTTATCTGTGGTAAGCAGAACATTGATGTTTGCAGCGGTCTTTATGAATCACAACATATAGAACGGGCTATCAACATAGTAGGCTTATCTACATGAAAAAGATGACGTCACACTCAATGAACAATCATCGGTTTATGAAATGCCCGCTTCTGACCGCCCTGGCCCACCAAAGGTTCCTCTGTTGTGCGCTGCCTGCGTTGGGTCACTGACATGCATGCCATGCACCCAAAGAGCCCACATGTCAGTGGAAGAAGAGCGCGGTGTCCTAGGTCAGAGTCGAGGGCGCCACTCGCGGCACGCCCGGCTGAACACGCCTCCATGCCGCATTCAAACGCCTCCATGAAACCCGCCCATGTGGAAGCCGAGAAACCCACTCTGGACACATGTCCGTTCATGACCGGGCCGGCGTTAAACGCAACGCCGGCCGAGCTCCTCCAGACCGCCATCTATTTAATCTCCTATTTAAATGAGGCCAAACGCCGGCCAAGAATCACACACCTCCACCGCTCCCCTATCTCCTCCACCATTTTGTCCACTCTTACAATGGCTTAAGAAGAGTAGTTATTCCACATCCAAGCCGGCTGGGTTGCCCGCCGGATACGAGCTATGTAGCTCGCTGATCCACTTCCCTCCCCTTGCCTGACGAAGCCAGTTGCCGCCCTAAGCCGGCGCCTGGTTCAGCAACTCGCCGCTCCAGGCCAGCTCGACGAGGAGCGGCACACGGGCGTCGTTGCTGCCGTCCACGCCGCCACCTCGTACCGCGTCTCCCGTTTCTGTGGCCGAGACTCCCATGTCGGAGGCCGCGCCATGCAAGCAGCGACAGAAGTCGGGTGCGCGGAGAGCGACGAGTCGGTGGCCAGCGCCTCCGCATCCGCCGCCATCATCGAGGAGAAGTAGAACACGGGAGGCCGCCACCGCTTGGGTCCCATGAAGGCCACCGCGGAGGCGACGCCGGCGTACACAGCAGGTGTCTTGCCGGATCCTTTTTTGTGAGGACCTTCGTCGACCCCGCATGGGCTCCACGGAAGAGGGGAATGTTAGGATGAACTCGAGCCGGTGCCGGCCATGGCGAAGTAGTGGCCGGTGATGAACTCAAACCGGTGTCGGCCACCATCATCTTCGGCACCAGCCAATGATATCAGTTGGGCAGTGGGGACGCGAGCCGTCCTTTGCGCTGAAGCATATACCTCCGGGGCTCCCGGCAGTCCGTTGATCGTGCTGCCGGACATGAGGAACACAAATCGATCAACGGGCGACCATTTAGGCCAGGTATTATATACCTGTGCTGTCCAGAACTAGCACCGTGTAGTTCATTTGAATGCAATGAAATCCATCACGTTTGTATGAAAATCCGGTATTTTATATGATTTTCGTCGTTGTTTATATGAAATATTAGTTTGTCTACGTGTTTTCGTGAATTTCGTCCGGTTGGTTGAGTTGCTGTCATAATGTGTGCGGCGACGGTTGGATGGCGTAATTTGCGGGTCGCTGGTCGGTCTGCGGGCGGCTCGGGCGGCGTTGTGGGACAAAAAACACAGCTCGTGCGAGCTCGTCTCCAACGTGCGCGCTAGAGGATGCATGACAGCATGAGCACCCGAGCCATTCCTCGTTCATCGGTGGCAAAGGCACCGGTGGACAAAAGGGTCGCCAATATTTTGGCTACCCCGAGCAAGATCCAAATAGCCCCTCCCAATAGATTCAAATCCCTCGTTCACCGTGGAATTTTGCCATGTGTTGTTTTCATGGACTAGCAAGATGCCCGTGCATTGCACGGAACATCAAGATGCATTTTTTTACAAACTCCCGCATGCATGCAAGGGATAATTAATGTCCTCCTTTGCTAGTACCACGAGGCAAACACCATTAATATTGCATCGATTAGTGTTAGTGGCCTTGTATATCTGCAAATTGTAATTTTGATAGTGGCCCCTTGTATATAAAAATGGAGGGAGAAAGATGAGAGATAAGGTGAGGAGGAGTGGGGCGTGGTGGTGACTGGTGGTCGGACTGGGCGGAGGCATGGGGATGGACGGCGCATTATGTCTAGGTTTGTATATCTCTCACACACACCCACCTAGGTGGGGGACGTGCACGAAGAGAAGAGGTGCACGCACGGCGCACGTACTCCCGTCTCTTTCCCAACCACACCCGCGCGGGTACACGGTGGAGCTCATTTCTGTAAGAAAAAGGCAGCCCACGTGGTAATTTGGCACGTGTATAGGTTGTCCACTTGGTGGAGGGAGGATCGTCTACCACGGGTGAACAAACAAATTGCGACTTGACGCGTTATGTTAAATTAAAAAAAGAGGCAAACCATGTGGGGCCTACCTTAGAGGCAAGGCTCTATACACTGGAGTACTTTTGATGTGTCCCGTCAACTCGCAGAACGAGGAGAAGCTTGCTTAGTACGCCGTCTCCCCTGCCCACGGGCGCGGTGGCTCGCAGGATGAGGTGAAGCTTGCTTACTACGCCTTACGCCCGCTCCCTCGCCCACGCGCGTGGTGGCTCGCAGCACGAGGAGAAAATTTTACTACTCCCTCCGTTTACTCCTCGCCCCTACTACGTACTTTGGTTAGTACTCCCTCCATTTACTTATACAAGGCCACTATAAAAAAAGACATTTTGCATCTATACAAGGCCACAAATAGTAATCGAGACAAAAGTTACTACTTCCTCCTTTCCAGTTTATGGCTCAATTTCAAAATCTCTCCAACCAAGGTAGACGGTGAGTGGTCGAATTAATTTTGTAGTTTGCACAAGTAATTAGTATGCTCGTTTTTCTCAAGAAGTTATGTTTACCGAGGCATTAATTAGAACGAATGCATGAATGACCACTAAATTTCCATGAACTTGTACATGAATTGGTTAGTTTCCTCTTGACACTGCTTGCGTCGGGTGATCTAACGCACCTCGAAATCCAACATGTAATGGTACTACTACTAGTATAGTAGAATTGAGACTTATCAAACGGAAAAATGAATGTTTTTTAGATGAGCCCTATAAACCCTAGTGGGTACGTACTCCGTAAAAACAGATTTTTCCAAAACTAAGTCGCTCCCTTTCATGAATTCTATAGTATACTCCTCCGTCGATGCTCCCTTTCATGAATTCTGTACTTCATGTCGCCGACATGTGGGACATATAGCAACCGGGTCGACGTGTCAAGAACCAAATAACAGTGCAGAACAGCAGGGGGACGCACCCCACTCGTACCGGCCCAGTAGTAGTAATGAGCAATGAGACGTCAAATCACAATGCCACACTTTCCCAGACGGACGAAGCAACCATTATTTCACACTTCGGTTCGCCATCATCTCAAACCATGTACTAGTATTGCTTCTGCCTCAAGAGGGACACGCGCATCGCCTTGGTACATTATGACACGTGGGACCGCATGACAGGCCATGCTCCCCCGCCAATCGCTCGGCAAAATCACCTCCTTTTTACTATACTTCCTCCGTATCGGTTTACTACATGGCATGCACACCATTCTAGGTTGAGAATTTAACTGGCTATATATGTGATGAACATTACTCTAGCCTTTTAAAAAATGTATACTTTTGTACTGTAGTACTATCGATGGATTGCGCCATGGAGCAAAAATTGAAATTAAAAAAAGGTGGTACATATAGAGAGTGCTCGTCGCCAAATTATGCATATGGTACTATTAAAAAAGCTAGTACGTGCTTAATTGGGGTGCTAAATTCTATTAAAGTAATACTAGTAGTATGTACATACTGAAGAGTTAAAGTAACGAGAAGAAACATAACATAGTTCTACTGGGGGCTTAGCACAACACAACCCTCAAATTAAACTAAGCACACCTGAAATTAAACTATGCAACTAATCTGGTACACACTGCATTAGAAGTTTAGAACCACCATGAGCAACGACACTGCCACCTTACTCGGAGTCCTCGTCCACGTCCTTGACTTCGTCCTTGTCCCTATTCCTCTTGGTCGATATTCTTTGCTTGAACCGCACACTTGGCTGTTGCTCTTCATCCAACCCTTGTAGATATTGAAACAAAGGTAGCCATCCATTGCAGCGTAGTGGATGTGGTCTATATCTAGTACATTTCACTGCCGTGCATGACGATGAAACGTGTATGCAGGTTTCTCCAGTTTACCGTACGAAGGATGAACCATGGCTCCTGCCAGGGTCAGCATTGAAGGCTGACGAGAGGGCGCCAGCCGATTCTTCTGGAGGTCGAAGGGGTTGCCTACAACGAGGCCTATCCGACCCAGGACTTCTTCGTCGTTCGTAAAGTCTACAATAACGAATTTCACTGTTTTTTCCTTGAGGAAGTTCTTAAATCCTGTCACTCAATGTCGGCATGGCATATGTGGTAGAGCAACCAAACATTATGTACGCAAACCTGGATCACGGCGGGCTTCTTCCTCTCTTCGTCCTTTAGATCCTTCTCTCGTCCCAGGACTGTGGTGTACTCAACATCTAGCCCAGCGACCCACTCATCATCTAAGTTTTCGAACATGCGTCTGAAGCGAGAAAGGCATCCTTTCACCATCGCGGAAGAACGGGTGTAGATGACGTCGAACTCATCGTCGGTGATGGTTCTAACCTTGTACTCACCGCCGATCGTGGAGATTTGGGACGCCATGGATTTGGGAGCAGGGTTAGGATTAGTGGAACTGTCGTAATGTGAATGGACGGGACGACTAGGAGCGAACCGCCGTAGTATTGGAGGACGTGCGGGGATGAGTAGGAGCGAACTACCAGCGTGCGAATGGCAGGGTAGTGGCTTTCCATTCTCCCATGATACGGGCTTCCGAGAGCCCTTGGATCTGAGATCGAATGGTTGCATGGTGTGATTCTAGACCTGTGGGTGAATATCCTATCCTAGAGGGTTATTCTGCAAATTTTCAGCAACTTAGCATGCGACCGTTTGATCTCAGATGCAAGGGCTGCCAGCAGCCCGTATCATGGTCGCGCCTACCACGACCGTCGCGTCGCTCGCGCGGTTGCACCCTTGGAGATTTAACACGGTGCGTTAGGCTATCTGATGTTGGCATGCCATACATAGTCATCACTTAGTCACTCATACTACAACAAGGTTGGCTATAAGTGTATTTTTTTACTCCTCTCTATCTCTTTCTTCGTACTCAAGGAAGAAACGGTGCTAAGCGCGTGTATTTATTGCATTTTGCCAATGAGTGACCTCTTCCAATGAAATGGTGTTGCTAAGTTTGCTTCATTTAATTAGCTATAGACTCAAAATTGTCTTTTCACCTAGGTACACGCGCTTAGCACCGTTTCTTCCTTGGGTCACCAAACTAGTCTCTCTCTTCTTGATTAACTTGCCACATCAGACTTCATGCCTATGTGGCAAGCTTAAGCACCTGTAGGAGCAAGTAAAAGTAAGTACAATAGTATGCTTTACATGGCATTTTTGCATATGTGGAAGGAAAGAGAGGCAAGGAAAAATTGGAGAAGTGGGCTCTCATGCAAGAGCCAGCCTCTACTACATGGTGGAGCATTGGGAGAGGCACCTGTATGGAGGTGGTCAGGAATCTGGGAGACTCACGCCGGTCATAACGCCACAGTTAAAATGATAATGGCAAGTCAAATCACGGGGCCCCTCCTATCCAGCAGTAACTCGCCGTCAAATCACACAGCCCTACGTTTGCAGCAGCCTACTCCCTCGTCTTCTCGCGTCTCTGTCGAACCGACTAGGCGGAACTGCCCCGCCGCCTACCGCGCAGGAAAAGCCCCGCCCTCGACTTTTAAATACAACTACATGCGCTTAAGAATCCAATGATATACTTTTTGTGACATAGTAACTCATATTTAGTTAGTCAAATGGATGACCTAGAACTACGTGCAGGCCCTATAAACCGAGACGCCTAAAAATAAAAAAACCAAGACGGAGAGGGTAGTTCAGCACGTATCTTTTTAGATCAATATAGTTGGGATTCACCAAGGAGCAAAACCAAGTGGTAGGTTGCTCGTGTCGTGTTGGCGTAGCAACTCAAGCAGGGTCAGTCCGCACACGAAATGGGGACACACTTAACAGGACCCCTTTGGCCGACATGTGGCTCATCCACCGTCTTGTTCCACATGCGATGCACCAAATTACAGTTTGGAGCAGCGGTTCGAATTGGAGGCACCCCGGTCGTAGCGCCGCAGTAGTAGAAAATGAGCGATGAGGGGTCGAATCACAAAGCCCCACCTTTCGCGCATTAAGCTGGACGGACGAAGCAACCATCATTTCACTCTAGGGCGCAAGAGCATAAAGAAAAGAGAAAACAATGATGTGTGCGGTAGCTACCTAGGGCACCCTAGGGTAGGGGTCTCCACTACAGATCCTTCTTTTTGAAAGTGCCTCCACTACAAATCGGCTTCTCCCTCGTCCTCTTGAAGAAAACCGATGATGAGTGCGGCAATAGGGTTTGTAGGAGTACTACGGCGTGCGGGGCCACGTCGTAGTAAACGGGTTCGAGCCGACGCCTTAAATATGTGTGGGCCGCTTGGTTTTATGGGAATGAGGCAGCATTTTGGGTTCGGGGACCAGTGGAGATATAGTACATACAAAAAATTGTGGACGTAGGTTCGACCGAAAGGCAATGATTCAAGTTATTCACCGTTGCAAATAACCGTCCTCTCTGCACCTAAACTGGAGACCTTGGGTGTAATACATGATCTCTGTGCTCATTTTAATATGGTGTTTGGCTCCATAGTTCTTCAGGTACTTTATATTATCATCTACACTTGTAACCATAAGCTGCATTTTAAATTTCTGCGCATAATTTATATATCATCTTGGAGTACACATTTTGTACTAATATTATGTTCTATGCTCAATGAAGAGTTTCTCCATGGATGGCCTATCAATGGTGCTGGATTATGTCAAGATCTTATATATCCAAATGAATAGTTTTGATCTAAACAAGATTATTGGCTTGCTGCAATGCTTTCCATGTCTGGAGAAGTTGTATATAAAGGTGATAATTTCACGCACATTGGAAGCCCACATATAGTGTACTAGAATTAACCGTTCAGCTGTTGCTCTTTCGACACTCTTCTTTTAGACCTTAACTATTTTCAATCTTCATGTCTATTTAGGCAACAGGACGGGGTAAGAAAGATATAACCAATTGGTGGATTCGTAAGCATCGGGATTTTCTCAGTTCTCATGAGATTCGATTGAAGACAATAACACTAGAACGATATGTAGCCAACCGTGCAAACACAAGATTTGTCACATTCTTCCTGCTGAATGCAAGGTTACTATTGTCCATCAGTCTTAAGTTTATCAGCAGCATGGTTTTGACGGATGGGTATGTCGAAGAGCAAAAAAAGGAGTTTCAGGTGGGCAAAAGAGCTTCTGAATGTGCCGGGCTTCTATTTACAACATATTGTGGTCATAATCCAGTAAATTTTATGACCCAGGATGTTCATTCTATGGACCTGACCGATCCATTTGACTGTGACTGCCGAAAAAAGTGCTGGAGTTAGATGTTGTTGCCCTTTTCAATCTGTTTTTTTTTGTAAACCTGATGAACAATTAACCCTCGTGCTTTTGTATAGTTTGTAAGCTGGAGTTAGATGTTCCTGCCCTTTTCAACTCGGCTGTGACTGTCATATTTTCTTTGAAACAAGGCAAATGGCTTGCCATTCATTTAATTTAGAGTGAAATATTGTAAAAAAATCCAAACCAAGGGAAATAACATCACTCTCGTCGGCTGCTTGAGCTCACTGTGCATTACAGAAGCCAAGTGATTAGCCCCCACTAGCACCCACAAACTTATTTCGAACTAGCACATCAAATGGGCTGTAAATTTTCATAGGAAAGGCTGCATGACCGTGACAGATTTGGATTCTGACATTTGGGACCCGCAAGGAAATAGCCTATCCAAGGTGGTGTCGACTTACTAGCCAGTCAACAAACGATTCTGCCAACCAGCCATTGGATTGACATCCAACATATGTCATGTATCTTCTATCTCTTGTCTTCTTCTTCATCCAATCGCCCAAACCAAACCACCCCGTCGGCTCTGCCTGCTCCCGCCTCCCATGGCTGGCTGCGCCTCCGCCGCCCTACCGTACGTACCCTCCAACATTGGCCAGTCCCTCCCTCTATTCCCCACACGTCCTGTTATTCTCCGGAGACATCAGCCCCAACACGCACCCGCGCCCGAACCAGTCAACCCTCGTACTCCCCTCTGCCTGCGACTGGACCGGCGCATCTTCAACCGCTCCTGTTCATTCCGTCTGAGGCCTCGCCGTCGTCCTCTGCCTTGCGGCCTTGGTTCACTCGCCGTGCGTGGTCCGCCTCCCTCTTGCGTTTTCAATGTCGTCAACAACCGAGAGGAACAAAGATTAACTGTACGTGGAGAGGATGATAGTAGGGACCCACCAGCGTCATGGCAGTACGCAAGCAAGTGGCTCTATAGTACAAGCCCAAAAATATGGTTCCTCCTAATGGTTGGACATCTGGGGCTCACGCCATTGTGAATGTAGTCAATAAATGAGAGAATTACACTACGAGCGGCTGACACCAGGGACCCAGCAAGTCAAGCAGTTTTTTTTGAGGAACAAGCAGTTGTTATTTATACTAGTTTTAGCGAGGGATCAGGGTAACAACGGGGCTGTGTGGTGGCTGTGGCCCGTCTAGCCAGGGTTTTATTTATGTTTACCACATCATGAGCCCAATTATGTTTTTTCTTGCTGAAAATGGCTAGCCGAGTTCTATTTTTTTTTAAGAAATACCCAAACAAGGCCTACTTGCTTTATCGGCCCTGCTGGGCTACAAATCTTTCAAGACGAGGAGAGTTTCATTCGGTTTGCCCAGAAATGGACTGTACATTTTTAAAACACATCAAACCGGGAATTGGTTTCAATTTTTTTCATTACAAGATCTTAAATTCCATTGATTTTTATGCGTGGACAATTATTTGGATTTTATATTTATATAAATTATTTTTCAAAATAGTTTGAATGTGAATCGATATTTCTGGATTAAAAACAGTAGACCACACCGAAATATGCAAAATTTTGTATACTTTTTAACAGTGGCCACAATATGGGGTGTGATGCTAACAAAAAGAAGATGGGCTCCAAAAAAATTCTTAAGAATTAGGAAATGGGTTGTACATTATTAGAAATAATGGCAGATGGGCTGTGTGCCGTTTTCCACAGATTTGAGGCTGACTTGTGCGCCTACTACAGGTTGACGCGTATGCTTTCATAAAAAAAGGTTGACGCACACGCAACGCCCTGTCAACTTAGTCAACACACGAGAGCAGTGACTCTTGGATGTCCATCCAATGGCTGTCGTGCTTCTTCAATCTCTGCTCTTCATGCTCAAGCCGCTCAAACAAGCGCCGGCAGGACTGCCTGCTCCCTCCTCCCGCGGCCGGCTATGCTGTCGCGCAGGCCTCACGGCCCCACCGTACTCCCATCGCTGGCCTAGCCATCCCTCTACTCACCCACACATGCTGTTATTCTCCGGCGACGGCAGACGAACTAGTAAACCCTCGCACTCCTCCGCGTGGGAAATAACTGACGAGTATCCCTGGCTCTGTGTTGTTCCCTTCCTAGGCCTCGCCGTCGTCCACTCCCGTGGTGCTCTCGGCGAGGCCTGGTCAACATGGTCAATGAATGACATCCATCGTAAGTGGACTATACGTGGAGAGGCTGACAGCTGGGTCCACGGCCACACGCAAGGAAATGCCTCCTTATTACGCGCAAAATAATGATTCCTCCACCTGACAGCTAGGACCCACAGGAAGGGCCTCTGTATTTCGCGAAAAAAACATTCCCCCCGCTGACAGGTCAGATCCACCAGCTATATCTTCGCACGCAAGGAAGTGCCTCCTTATTACGCCCAAAAAATATAAATACCCCCCTGCTAGCTGGGACCCACCATATTGTTGGGCTGACTTGTGGGCCTACTAAGTTGACAGGGACGGAGAGCTTTGTCAACTTAGTCAATACTCTAGTGACCGTATGATGTCCATCCAACGGCCATAGTGCTTCTTCAACCTCTGGTCTTCTTGCTCCAACTGCCCAAAGCAGCGCCAGTCGTGCCGCCTGCTCCTGCCTCCCGTGGCCGGCTGTGCTACCGCGGAGGCCTCACCGCCCCCATACTACTCCCACCACTGGCCAGGCCATCCCTCCACTCACCCACACCCCCTGTTATTCTGCGGCGATGGCAGCCTCACACCTCAGCCGAACAGTGAACGCTCGTACTCCTCTCCGCGTGGGCATCCACTATCGCACCTTGCACGGCTCCGCGTCGTCCCCTTCCTAGGCCTCTCCGTCGTCCACCGCCGTGGTGCTCTCGGCGCAGTGTGGTCAATGTGGTCAACGACCGACTTCCATTAGAAGAGTGTACGTGGAGAGGCTGACAGCTGGGTCCACGGCAGCCGCAAGGAAGTGCCTCCTTATTATGCGGAAAATAATTATTCCTCCACCTGACAGCGGGGACACACCGGACGGGCCACTAGTATTTTGCGAAAAAAATCGTTTCCCCCTGACTGCTGGGAGCCACCGGACGGGCCACCATATTTCACGAAAAAACGTTCCCCCCGCTGTCAGCTCGGACCCACCAGAAGTGCCTCCTTAATACGCATAAAAATATGAATACTCCACCGGCTAGCTGGGACCCACCTTGCTGGGAGGCTGACTTGTGGGCCTACGAAGTTGACGGGGATGAAGGGCTTTGTAAACTTAGTCAATATGAATGATTCTAGCTCCAGTGACCATACGATGTCCATCCAACGGCCGTAGTGCTTCTTCAACATCTGGTCTTCTTGCTCCAGCCGCCCAAAGCAGCGCCGGTCGTGCCGCATGCTCCTACCTCCCGTGGTTGGCTGTGCTGCCGCAGAGGCCTCACCGCCCCCTACTATTCCCACCGCTGGCCAGGCCCTGCGGCGATGGCAGCCTCACACCATAGTCGAACCAGTGAACCCTCGTAGTCCTCTCTGCGCGGGCTTCCACTGCCGCGTCGTCCCCTTCCTAGGCCTCGTCGTCATCCACCGCCGTGGTGCTCTCCGTGCAGCGTGGTCAACGTGGTCAAGGAACGACTTCCATCGGAAGAGTATTGTACGTGGAGAGGCTGACAGCTGGGTCCACGATCACAACCCAGTTTTTTTGTGATTTGCCAAGTAAGTCGCTTTGTCAGGCCTGTTGGGCTGCAAATCTTTCAAGACGAGGAGAGCTTTCATTCGGCTGGCCGAGAAAATGGCCCATCAGTAATGAGAAATGGGCTGTACATTTTTAAAACACATCAAACCGGCAATTAGTTTCAAATATCTTTTTTTTCATTTCAAGAATTTAAATTACATTAATTTTTATGCGTGGAGAATTTGTTGGATTTTATATTGATATACATTTATTTTTAAAATCAGTTTGAATGTGAGTCAAAATTTCGGGATTAAAAACAGTTTGGACCGCACCGAAATATGCAAAATGTCGTATAATTTTTTAACCGTTGCCAAAATATGGGCTGTAATGCTAACAAAAAGAATATGGGCTCCAAAAAAACTTAAGAATTAGCAAATGGGCTGTAAATTATTAGAAATAATGGCAGATGGGTTGTATGTTGTTTTCCACAGATTTGAGGCTTTCCTAAAAAAAGGTTGACGCACAAGCACTGACTGTTGGATGTCCATCCAACGGCCGTCGTGCTTCTTCAATCTTTGCTCTTCCTGCTCCAGTCGCTCAAACAAGCGCCGGCGGGACTGCCTGCTCCGTCCTCCTCGCGGTCGGCTGTGCTGCCGCGCAGGCCTCACCGCCCGACCATACTCCCACTGTTGGCCAAGCCATCCCTCTACTCACCCACACCTGCTGTTATTCAACGGCGATAGCAGACGAACCAGTAAACCCTCATACAGTCATACTCCCCTCCGCGTGGGAAACAACTACCGAGTCTACCATGCCTCCGTGTCGTCCCCTTCCTAGGCCTCGCCGTCGTTCACCGCCCTGGTGCTCTCGGCGCAGCGTGGTCAACGTGGTCAAGGAACGAATTCCATCGGACGTGGACTGTACGTGGAGAGGCTGATAGCTGGGTCCACGGCCGCAGCAAGGAAGTGCCTCCTTATTACGCGGAAAATAATGATTCCTCCACCTGACAACTGGGACCCACCGGATTGGCCACTGTATTTCATGAAAAAAACATTTCCCCCTGACTGTTGGGACCTACCAGCTACATCTTCGCACGCAAGGAAGTGCGCCCGGACAAAAAAAAATGATTCGCCCCCTGACTGCTAGGACCCACCAGCTACATCTTCGCAGGCAAGGAAGTGGCTGACAGTCGGGACCCACCTGGTCGAAGCGTACGTAGCGTTGTCATTATGGTCGCGAACGTGTACGTACATACTCGTCGATGTAGAGGCGCGCATGTGTCGTAGGCGCGCATGTAGCATGTACACGTATGTATAGCGGCCAGGGTGTAAGAAAGAAAATACGGCCATGTATGTGTACATAAGGGCGGGGTCTCGAACGCCTACTCATGCATACGTACGGCCAGGGCTCGTGTACATGGCTGGGTCGGAATGGAGAAACAGGGTTGTCATCGTGTTCATGGGGAGGCAACGGAATGCGTCATGTTCATGGGGAGGCAACGGAATGCGTTGTGTTCATCGGGAGGCAACGGAACGTGTGGGAGCCAACCGGCTGGGTCGAAACGGAATGCGTGGTCGTGTTCATCGGGAGGGCTTGGACGGAACAGGCGATGGAAACGAGGCCTGGCATAACGCACAACGGAGGAAACGGACCTCCTACGTTCGGAACGGGGTCCTGTTGATCGGGAGGGGTCTGGCGTACCGCAAAACGGACGAAACGGACCTCCTACGGTCGAAACGGGGGTCCTGTTCATACGGAGGGGTGTGGCGTACCGCAAAACGGATGAAACGGACCTCCTATGGTCGAAACGGGGGTCCTATTCATAGGGAGGGGTGTGGCGTACCGCAAAACGGAGGAAACGGACTTGTGTTGGAGCGCTATGGTCGAAACGGGGGTCTTGTTCATCGGGAGGGGTGTGGCGTACCGCAAAACGGGACTCCACGGGATACTGTTCAACTCCACCGTCGACCCCCACCAGCCTCCACGAGCTACTGTTCATCCACCATCGACCTCCTCTAGCCTCCACCTATGACTGTTCATCCACGGGCTCCTGTTCATCCAGCCTCCACCGCGCGCTACTCCACCGGCTACTGTTCAACCAGCCCTCTCCACGGGCTCCTGTTGAACCACCCCTCCACGGGCTACTGTTCATCCTGCCCTCCACCGTCTACTGTTCATCCTGCCCTCCACGGGATGGTCCTGTTCATCCAGCCCTCCACGGGGTCCTATTCATCCAGCCCCAACCGGCTCGATCGATCGGGGTCCTGTTCATCCAGAGGCAACAACACGGTGTCCTGTTCATCCAACCCTCCCCCCCCCAACGCTCACTGTTCATCCAGAGGCAGCATCGATCGGCTTCAGTTAGCAGCAGTAGCGAAGGAATCGCTCGATCGGGTTCAGTTAACAGCCATTGATCGATCGCTCGGGTTCAGTAACGTGTAGCCTGCAGTGCAATCGCTCGGGTTCAGTTAGAGCCAACGCCTCGCACACACGCGCGTACGTGTACAAGAGAAACGTGCATCACTCGGCCCCCGACCTCCCACCGTAACCGGGAACTCCCTGAAATTTTCCTCGCCCTCGCTTCTACCACGGTTTTTTCCGTCATGGACGGCCCAAAGAATGTCATGCATCTGCGTCTCCGGCCCGCCCAGGACAAAAAGCCCATTTTATGTCATGATTTTTTGTCATAGAAGTAGGATCCCACCACATCTATGATGATACCGGGTTTTGTCACAATTATCGTCATAGAAGTGTCATATGTATGACAGAAAAAAATTCGTTCGGCCCAAAATGTCACGGATGTGTCTTTTTTTATAGTGTATATGCATCAGCTCTGAATCATGTCTTGGGTCAATAGTTGGGTTGCCCGTCTCCTGTGCTTGCTATCCTATGTTCCGCTCTATCTCTAGGGTAGTAAAGGGAGAACTACTGCAATTGTGCTTCCGGTTCACCTGGTCAAGCACCTCAGTAGAGAAAGCTGAAAACTGACTGTCATGATGCGGCGAGAGCTGGTCAACCACTCGATGACTTATCAGAATCTTTCGCGATTCCCTCCGTGTCACACGAAGGACCTCTTTCCGGTCAAATATGTAAACGCATCGTATGAATAAGCCGCATACATACCAGGGGCTATGTCGTAGACCCACCATAAAACTCCTATGGCTAAGTGAAAGTGTTAATGCCCTATAGTCTGGTGGCCTGGTTCTCCGCATTGACACCTCCTTCACGGACCAAGACATTGGGTCAAGAGTGAACAGATGCTTTTTGGAACACCCCATACTTCCTACGAGGGGGCTGAAGCCGACGACTGGAAAACTTTCAGTTCATATACAAACGGCCGCACAGGAGGAACAAAAGCCTTTAGGCAAAATCGAAATATAGACTGATTATAACAATTGTCTTTTACAATTCGTAAAGAGTTCACTCGAATATTATGCCTTTCGAACATTGACCCTCTATCAAGCGGGCAGCCTCTAAGACATCCTAAAAGTAATGCTCTGGTGCGTGATGGTCCTTGCTCTTGGGTGGACCCTGTGCTGCAACATCAACGGCCTTCATCTTCCCCCAGTATGTCTTGACTCGGGCAAAGGCCATCCGTGCACCTTCAAAGCACGCCGACCGCTTCACGCCGTTGATACGTGGCACCGCATTAGCAAGCCGCCGCACCAAGCCGAAATAGCTATTCGGAATCGGCTCAGTCAGCCATAGCTGAAGTATGACGTTTTTCATGGCAGCACCGGACATCCTGTGAAGCTCGGCCCATTGGGACATCTGTTTGTTCAGCAGCAGAGGGCGATTCGATGCGCCGAACTGTGACCAGAAAAGCTTCTCCGTTGCATATCCCTCTTGCGCTTGGTAAAACTGTGCCGCATCGGATGAACTCTTCGGCAGGTCTAAAAATACATCTGGAGAAATCCACACTTGGTTAAGCTGAGCATAATTCAGATCGCCGAACTTAGTCTGTAATAAAAATGGCTTACCAGCCGCAATCTCCCCTGCTTGCCGGATCTCCTCATGGGCCGCTCTAGATTCGGACCGCGCTTCTTTCTCCTCTTGCAAGGCCTTGTCAAGCTCAGTCGCTTTGGCTTTATTCTCCTTCTCTAGGAATTCACAGCGGCTGGTAGCATTTTTCAGTTCGAGCGCCATCGATGATATTTTCTCCTTGTCTTGGTGCCGAGCAGCTTGTTCGGTCTTGAACTCGACCAATGCCTTTTCGGCAGCCACATTACTAAACCGGGCCTGCTCCTTGGCCCGGGCCAGCTCCGCCCGGAGAATCTCAACGGCGGCGGCACCATCTGCAGCCATGCATATTCCAGTATGCAACTTTTAGTGTCATGCTTATATTACAATCACCTATATGTAAGGATTGCTCCGAACACGTACCTTGCGATTCGTCAAGACGCCTATTGATAAGCGCGATATCAGTATCTGCCTCATCAATCTTGTGTTGCAAATCCGCAACCTCTATAGTTCAGACAGTTTCTGAGGAGGTCACAGCCTGTGTTCCAATTAATCATATTACTTCCTGGGCATATTGATACGTCTCCAACGTATCTATAATTTTTGATTGCTCCATGCTATATTATCTACTGTTTTGGACATTATTGGGCTTTATTATACACTTTTATATTATTTTTGGGACTAACCTATTAACCGGAGGCCCAGCCCAGAATTGCTGTTTTTTGCCTATTTTAGGGTTTCGAAGAAAAGGAATATCAAACGGAGGCCAAACGGAATGAAACCTTCGGGAACGTGATTTTCTCACCGAACATGATCCAGGAGACTTGTACCCTACGTCAAGCAACCAACAGGGAGGCCATGAGGTAGGGGGCGCGCCTACCCCCCCCCCCCCCCCCCCCCGCCCAAGGCGCGTCCTCCACCCTCGTGGGCCCCCTGTTGCTCCACCGACGTACTTCTTCCTCCTATATATACCTATGTACCCCAAACAATCAGATACGGAGCCAAAACCCTAATTCCACCGTCGTAACTTTCTGTATCCACGAGATCCCATCTTGGGGCCTGTTCCGGAGCTCCGCCGGAGGGGGCATCGATCACGGAGGGCTTCTACATCAACACCATAGCCTCTCCGATGAAGTGTGAGTAGTTTACCTCAGACCTACGGGTCCATAGTTATTAGCTAGATGGCTTCTTCTCTCTTTTTGGATCTCAATACAAAGTTCTCCCCCTCTCTTGTGGAGATCTATTCGATGTAATCTTCTTTTGCGGTGTGTTTGTTGAGACCGATGAATTGTGAGTTTATGATCAAGTTTATCTATGAACAATATTTGAATCTTCTCTGAATTTTTTTATGTATGATTGGTTATCTTTGCAAGTCTCTTCGAATTATCAGTTTGGTTTGGCCTACTAGATTGATCTTTCTTGCAATGGGAGAAGTGCTTAGCTTTGGGTTCAATCTTGCGGTGTCCTTTCCCAGTGATAGTAGGGGCAGCAAGGCACGTATTGTATTGTTGCCATCGAGGATAACAAGATGGGGTATTTATCATATTGCATGAATTTATCCCTCTACATCATGTCATCTTGCTTAAAGCGTTACTCTGTTCTCTTGAACTTAATACTCTAGATGCATGCTGGATAGCGGTCGATGTGTGGAGTAATAGTAGTAGATGCAGGCAGGAGTCGGTCTACTTGTCTTGGACGTGATGCCTATATACATGATCATACCTAGATATTCTCATAACTATGCTCAATTCTGTCAATTGCTCAACAGTAATTCGTTCACCCACCGTAAAATACTTATGCTCTTGAGAGAAGCCACTAGTGAAACCTATGGCCCCGGGTCTATCTTTATCATATTAATATTCCAATACTTAGTTATTTTCATTGCTTTTATTTTACTTTGCATCTTTATCATAAAGATACCAAAAATATTATCTTATCATATCTATTAGATCTCACTCTCGTAAGTGACGGTGTAGGGATGGACAACCCCTTATCGCGTTGGTCGCGAGGATTTATTTGTTTTGTGTAGGTGCGAGGGACTCGCGCGTAGCCTCCTACTGGATTGATACCTTGGTTCTCAAAGACTGAGGGAAATACTTACGCTACTTTGCTGCACCACCCTTTCCTCTTCAAGGGAAAAACAACGCAAGTGCTCAAGAGGTAGCAAGAAGGATTTCTAGCACCATTGCCGGGGAGGTCTATGCAAAAGTCAACATACCAAGTACCCATCACAAACCCTTATCTCCCGCATTACATTATTTGCCATTTGCCTCTCGTTTTCCTCTCCCCCACTTCACTCTTGCTGTTTTATTCGCCCTCTCTCTCTCTCTCTATCCTCCCTCTCCTTCTCTATTTGCCTCTTTTTGCCCGTTCCCCGTTTGCTTGTCGTTATAGCGAGTCCTCTATCTTCTCTGTTGTCTCCCGAGAATGAAGTTCTAAATTTTAAGCAAAGGGAGGGAGAAAATCTAAAAGACGCTTGGTATAGAATTTGCAATGCTCAAAATAGATCTACCAGGAAGCAATCTACTTCCGTTCTTCTTCGCAATTTTTATGTAGGCGTTACTCCTTGGCACAGATATATCCTTGATACCATTACCGGAGGGAACTTCTTGGGTAGCCATACTTTTGATTCTTACAATGCTATGATAGATTTGTTTGTCTCACCACCCCTTTTGGTTAATAGAACTATGTTAACTGTGGAGCATGTAATGCAAAAACTTGAAATTGTTGAAAATAAAGTTGCTACAGTTGAGTTAATTGAAAATTTCGATAAAAATATCCACAACCAAATTACCCAATATGGATCTAAAGTAGGAGTAACTTTGAAAAATATTAAAGAGAAGGAACCTATAGTTAGTGAAAGAATAAATCATGATTCCACTAGAATCGATAAACGTGAGGGTATCATTACCAACTTGGGAACCGCTTTTTCTCCCGTAAAGAATACTCCAAGTCCTCCAACTAAAATTGCCAAGCTTATGTATGATCCTAAAAATAAAGGTGAATCCTCTAGCAAAGAAACTGCGGATCTCAAATCTATAAGTGTTCACCCTAATCTTTTTGCTATCATTAAGGAACCATTTGCTGCCAATGACTTTTTCGATCTTGTGCCTAAAAGTTTGATAATCAATAAAAGGAAAGAAATTCCTAAGGATGGTAGATGCCTCATTTAATAATTACCTACCAAAGATGGCAATACCTAGATCTATCCTTGCTTTTTATGCCTAGCTTGGGGCGTTAAACGATAGCGCTTGTTGGGAGGCAACCCAATTTTATTTTTATTCCTTGCTTTTTGCTCCTGTTTAGTAATAAATAATTTATCTAGCCTCTGTTTTGGTTGTGTTTTTTGGGTTTAATTAGTGTTTGTGCCAAGTAGAACCGTTGGGAAGACTTGGGGAAAGTCTTGTTAATCTTGATGTAAAAAAACAGAAACTTTAGCGCTCACGAGAACTGCTGCCATTTTTATTTGGAAAGTGATATTTAGTTAATTCTTTTTGCAGATGATTAATAGATAAATTCCTCACGTCCAGCAATTTATTTTAGAATTTTTGGGATTCCAGATCTTGCGCTAGCTATAGAGTACTACAGACTGTTCTGTTTTTGATGAATCTATGGCTAGTAAAATAGTTTATAAACCATAGAGAAGTTGGAATACAGTAGGTTTAACACCAATATAAATAAAGAATGAGTCCATTACAGTACCTTGAAGTGGTCTTTTATTTTCTTTCGCTAACGGAGCTCACGAGATTTTCTACTTTGAGTTTTGTGTTGTGAAGTTTTCAAGTTTTGGGTAAAGATTTGATGGATTATGGAACAAGGAGTGGCAAGAGCCTAATCTTGGCGATTCCCATGGCACCCCCAAGATAATTAAAGGATACATAAAAGCCAAAGCTTGGGGATGCCCCAGAAGGCATCCCCTCTTTCGTCTACTTCTATCGGTAACTTTACTTGGAGCTATATTTTTATTCACCACATGATATGTGTTTTGCTTGGAGCGTCTTGTATGATTTGAGTCTTTATTTTTTAGTTTACCACAATCATATTTTCTGTACACACCTTTTGAGAGAGACACACATGATTCGGAAATTGTTAGAATACTCTATGTGCTTCACTTATATCTTTTGAGTTATATGGTTTTGCTCTAGTACTTCACTTATATCTTTTAGAGCACGGTGGTGGATTTGATTTATAGAAACTATTGATATCTCATGCTTCACTTAGATTATTTTGAGAGTCTTAAATAGCATGGTAATTTTCTTAAATAATCCTTATATGCTAGGTATACAAGATTAATAATAAAATTGTCTTATGAGTGTGTTGAATACTAAGAGAAGTTTGATGCTTGATAATTGTATTGAGATATGGAGATGGTGATATTAGAGTCATGCTAGTTGAGTAGTTGTGAATTTGAGAAATACTTGTGTTAAAGTTTGTGATTCCCGTAGCATGCATGTATGGTGAACCGTTATGTGATGAAGTCGGAGCATGATTTATTTATTGATTTTCTTCCTTATGAGTGGCGGTTGGGGACGAGCGATGGTCTTTTCCTACCAATCTATCCCCCTAGGAGCATGCGCGTAATACTTTGCTTTGATAACCTGTAGATTTTTGCAATAAGTATGTGAGTTCTTTATGACTAATGTTGAGTCCATGGATCATACGCACTCTCACCCTTCCACCATTGCTAGCCTCTCTAATACCGCGCACCTTTCGCAGGTTTCATACACCCACCATATACCTTCCTCAAAACAGCCACCATACCTACATATCATGGCATTTCCATAGACATTCCGAGATATATTGCCATGCAACTTTCCACCGTTCCGTTTATATGACACGCTCCATCATTGTCATATTGCTTTGCATGATCATGTAGTTGACATTGTATTTGTGGCAAAGCCACCGTTCATAATTCTTTCATACATGTCACTCGTGAGTCATTGCATATCCCGGTACACCGCCGGAGGCATTCATATAGAGTCATATCTTGTTCTAAGTATCGAGTTGTAATTCTTGAGTTGTAAGAAAATAAAAGTGTGATGATCATCATTATTAGAGCATTATCCCAAGTGAGGAAAGGATGATGGAGACTATGATTTCCCCACAAGTCGGGATGAGACTCCAGACGGAAAAAAAGAGGCCATAAAAAAATAGAAAAGGCCCAAATAAAAAAAATGAGAGAAAAAGAGAGAAGGGGCAATGCCACTATCCTTTTACCACACTTGTGCTTCAAAGTAGCACCATGATCTTCATGATAGAGAGTCTCCTATGTTGTCACTTTCGTATACTAGTGGGAATTTTTCATTATAGAAGTTTCTTTGTATATTCCAATGATGGGCTTCCTCAAAATGCCCTAGGTCTTCGTGAGCAAGCAAGTTGGATGCACACCCACTTAGTTTCTTTTTGAGCTTCCATATACTTATAGCTCTAGTGCATCCTTTGCATGGCAATCCCTACTCACTCACATTGATATCTATTGATGGGCATCTCCATAGCCCGTTGATACGCCTAGTTGATGTGAGACTATCTTCTCCCTTTTTGTCTTCTCCACAACCACTATTCTATTACACCCAAAGTGCTATGTCCATGGCTCATGCTCATGTATTGCGTGAAGATTGAAAAAGTTTTGAGTATGTCAAAAGTATGAAACAATTGCTTGGCTTGTCATAGGGGTTGTGCATGATTTAAATACTTTGTGTGGTGAAGATAGAGCATAGCCAAACTATATGATTTTGTAGGGATAACTTTCTTTGGCCATGTTATTCTGAGAAGACATAATTGCTTAGTTAGTATGCTTGAAGTATTATTATTTCTATGTTAATATTGAACTTTTGTCTTAAATCTTTCAGATCTGAATATTCATACCACAATTAAGAAGAATTACATTGAAAATATGCCAAGCAGCATTCCACATCAAAAAAATTGTTTTTATCATTTACCTACTCGAGGACGAGCAGGAATTAAGCTTGGGGATGCTTGATACGTCTCCAACGTATCTATAATTTTTGATTGCTCCATGCTATATTATCTACTATTTCGGACATTATTGGGCTTTATTATACACTTTTATATTGTTTTTGGGACTAACCTATTAACCGGAGGCCCAGCCTAGAATTGATGTTTTTTGCCTATTTTAGGGTTTCAAAGAACAGGAATATCAAACAGAGTCCAAACGGAATGAAACCTTCGGGAACGTGATTTTCTCACTGAACATGATCCAGGAGACTTGGACCCTACGTCAAGCAACCAACAGGGAGGCCACGAGGTAGGGGGCGCGCCTACCCCCCCCCCCCGCCCAAGGCGCGCCCTCCACCCTCGTGGGCCCCCTGTTGCACCACCGACGTACTTCTTCCTCCTATATATACCTACGTACCCCGAAACGATCAGATACGGAGCCAAAACCCTAATTCCACTGCCGTAACTTTCTGTATCCACGAGATCCCATCTTGGGGCCTGTTCCGAAGCTCCGCCGGAGGGGGCATCGATCACGGAGGGCTTCGACATCAACACCATAGCCTCTTCGATGAAGTGTGAGTAGTTTACCTCAGACCTACGGGTCCATAGTTGTTAGCTAGATGGCTTCTTCTCTCCTTTTGGATCTCAATACAAAGTTCTCCCCCTCTCTTGTGGAGATCTATTCGATGTAATCTTCTTTTGCGGTGTGTTTGTTGAGACCGATGAATTGTGGGTTTATGATCAAGTTTATCTATGAACAATATTTGAATCTTCTCTGAATTCTTTTATGTATGATTGGTTATCTTTGCAAGTCTCTTCGAATTATCAATTTGGTTTGGCCTACTAGATTGATCTTTCTTGCAATGGGAGAAGTGCTTAGCTTGGGGTTCAATATTGCGGTGTCCTTTCCTAGTGACTGTAGGGGCAGCAAGGCACGTATTGTATTGTTGCCATCGAGGATAACAAGATGGGGTATTTATCATATTGCATGAATTTATCCCTCTACATCATGTCATCTTGCTTAAAGCGTTACTCTGTTCTCTTGAACTTAATACTCTAGATGCATGCTGGATAGCAGTCGATGTGTGGAGTAATAGTAGTAGATGCAGGCAGGAGTCGATCTACTTGTCTTGGACGTGATGCCTATATACATGATCATACCTAGATATTCTCATAACTATGCTCAATTCTGTCAATTGCTCAACAGCAATTCGTTCACCCATCGTAAAATACTTATGCTCTTGAGAGAAGCCACTAGTGAAACCTATGGCCCCCGGGTCTATCTTTATCATATTAATCTTCCTATACTTAGTTATTTTCATTGCTTTTATTTTACTTTGCATCTTTATCATAAAAATACCAAAAATATTATCTTATCATATCTATCAGATCTACTCTTGTAAGTGACCATGTAGGGATTGACAACCCCTTATCGCGTTGGTTGCGAGGATTTATTTGTTTTGTGTAGGTGCGAGGGACTCACGTGTAGCTTCCTACTGGATTGATACCTTGGTTCTCAAAGACTAAGGGAAATACTTATGCTACTTTGCTGCACCACCCTTTCCTATTCAAGGGAAAACCAACGCAAGTGCTCAAGAGGTAGCACATATCTTTTGATCCTTTGATCGCTCCCTCGGGAAGCCAATCAGAGTCTCAGGGGCTACTATCTATACACAGGTGTATTCTTGAATAAAACATAGTCGAACAAATTATGGCACAAACCTCAAAGCCTCTTAGCAGGCCCACGAAGGCCTCATTCAATCCGCTTTTTACGGACAGGATCTTTTCGACCATTGGGCCCATCAAGGTACGATGTTCCTCTGAGATGGACGCCTATCGAAGCATGTTCGTCAATGGGACTGCGCGATGACGTTGTCCTCCAAGCCCGAGCAACCCGACGAAGGCATCTTGCCTCGCTTAGGAACCTTTTCCTACCAATCTTCAGAGGGGCCCTTTTCTTCCCGTGGGGGGAAGAGACGTTGACTTCCCCTTCATTTTTGTCTTCGGACGATGGAATCTTGATTCCTCTGGACACAATGTCTGACACACCTTCGGGATGGGGGCCATCTTTGGTCCTCTGTGCCTTGCCCTCCTTCACAGGCATCTGGTACGGTGTCGGGGCTAGCATCCTTGTTAATACATGATCCGCTAAACCTTCGGGAAGAGGGGACGGACACCTAATCGGCTCCGCTTTCTTTATCCGCCCTGGAAGGAGATAGTTTGCTCAGTAATGTATTACGGCATACTTAAAAAGGGGTGTTCAGAAGTCAAGTGCTTACCGAGGTATCCGAACGGTTGCAGTCGAGGCCTATGTCCTCCGTAGTGTCCGGCCAATGTTTTCATTTTTTGAAAAACAACTTCCACATCCCTTTGTCCGTAATGCCGAAGAAGTGTTGGAGGGTTCGTGGTCCTTCTGGATTGAACTCCCACATACGGAGAGGCCTACGCTGGCATGGTAGGATTCAGCGAATCAGCATTACTTGAATCACGCCGACAAGATCGATGTGCCTCTCGAGGAGGGTTCGGATGTGGCTTTGTAGAGTACACACTTCATCAACTGATCCCCAATCCAGCCCCTTGTTGGCCCAGGATGCAAGCTATAACGGTGGGCTAGGGCGAAACATGGTGGCAGCTACCCACCTGGTGCTGCGGGGCTCCGTAACGTAAAACCACTCTTGCTGCCATTGATTGGAAGTTTCGGTAAAAGAGCCTTTCGGCCAAGGAGTGTTGGTGAGCTGGCTGATTACGGCACCGCCGCACTCCACCTGTTCCCCGTAGACTACCTTTGGTTTCACACTGAAGGTCTTGAGCCATAGGCCGAAGTGTGGGGGGGGGGATTCAGAGGAAGGCCTCACACGTAATGATGAATTCCAAGACATGGAGGAAAGACTCTGGGGCTAGATCGTGAAAATCTAGTCCATAATAGAACATTAGCCCCCGGACGAAGGGGTGAAGGGCGAGCCCTAGCCCTCGAAGGAAGTGTGAGATGAATATGACCCTCTCGCCAGATCTGGGGGTCGGGATAACGTGCCCTTGAGCAGGAAGCCTGTGGTGGATCTCTGCGGTCAGGTATCTGGTCGCTCGAAGCTTCGCGATATCCTCCTCTATAACGGAGGAAGCCGCCCATCGGCCTTGAGGGCTGGGTCCAGACATAATGGGGAAGCTTGAAGCAATGAAGTCGAACCTTGGGTGCTAGAACTCGAGGTTGGAGAGGCTGAGGAGAAGTTGGCGTAGAAAAGACGGCCCTAGGTTCCTTTATAAAGGCAGCGGGGATTAAACGCCTCCTCCTGAGCCTGAAAGCCTGCCTATTCGTAAGGAATCTTCCCAACAGAATGGTTAGATTACCTATGCTCGTATTAATGAGAATCCCGCAATAAGGGGACAGGATCTCTGCTTCGACAGAATGTACCAATAGCAACCGCGCCTCGAAACGTGGAATGGTGGGATAGGAAATGGTTCGAAAAATCGGGCGAGTGTGATGTAATGTTGTAAAAAAGTTGTCAGCAGATTGGACTCGTGGAATATTATATTCTCTCTACGGCTGTGTGTGGTGTGTGTTACAGGTCCAGACACGTTCAATACATCCAAAGACTACCTTGGAGTTCGGAAGGAGGAACCCGCCTTGCAATGCCGAAGACAGATCTACGCGCTGGATACCTTGTCATTGAAGCTAGGTTCAGGGGCTACTGAGGGAGTCCTGGACTAAGGGGTCCTCGAGTGTCTGGCCTGTTAGCCATGGGCCGGAGTGATGGACTGTCAGATATGAAGACCGAGTACTGCACCCATGTCTGGATAGGACTCTCCTTGGCGTGGAAGGAAAGCTTGGCGACCGAATATGTAGATTCATTTCTTTGTAACCGACCTTGTGTAACCCTAGATCCTTCCGGTGTCTATATAAACAAGAGGACTTAGTCCGGAGGGGGAGAGACTCATTATCATAACCATACAAGCTAGGCCTCTAGGGTTTAGCCATTACGATCTTGTGGTAGATCAACTCTTGTAATACTCCTATTCATCCAGATCAATCAAGCAGGACGTAGGGTATTACCTCCATAGAGAGGGCCCGGACCTGGGTAAAACATTGTGTCCCATGTCTCCTGTTACCATCGAACTTAGACGCATAGTTCGGGACCCCCTACCCGAGATCCTCAGGTTTTGACACCGACAGGGGGTGCGACCCCTCTTTCCCTCTCCCTCTCCCTCTCCTTCCTTCTTCTCCTAGTTGGACTAGGAAAGGGTGGAACCTACTCTTACTAGGAGTAGGATTCCCCCCCTTGGGCGCGCCCCTTGTGGTCGGCCGGCCCCCTACTCTCCTCCTTTATACGGGGAAGGGGGCACCCCATATACACACAAGTTGATCTTTAGCCGTGTGCGGTGCCCCCCTCCATAGTTTTCCACCTCGGTCATATTGTCGTAGTGCTTAGGCGAAGCCCTGCATCGGTAACTTCATCATCACCATCAACACGCCGTCATGCTGACAGAACTCACCCGCGGCCTCATCTGGATCAAGTGTACGAGGGACGTCACCAAGCTGAACGTGTGCAGATCGCGGAGGTGTCGTGTGTTCGGTACTTGATCGGTTGGATCGCGAAGACGTTCGACTACATCAACCGCATTACTAAATGCTTCCGCTTTCAGTCTACAAGGGTACGTATACACACTCTCCCCTCTCGTTGCTATGCATCTCCTAGATAGATCTTGTGTGATCGTAGGATTTTTTTTGAAATACTGCATTCCCCAACAGTGGCATCCGAGCCAGGTCTATGTGTAGATGTTATATGCACGAGTAGAACACAAAGAGTTGTGGGCGATAATAGTCATACTGCTTACCAACATGTCATACTTTGATTCAGAGGTATTGTTGGATGAAGCGGCCCAGACCAACATTACATTACCGCGTTCATGAGACTGGTTCTACCGAAGTGCTTCACACATAGGTGGCTAGTGGGGTCTGTTTCTCCAGCTTTAGTTGAATCGAGTGCGACTACGCCCGGTCCTTGTTGAAGGTTAAAACAACACACTTGACAAAAATTCGTTGTTGTTTTTTATGCGTAGGTAAGAATAGTTCTTGCTAGGCCCATAGCAGCCACGTAAAAACTTGCAACAACAAAGTAGAGGACGTCTAACTTGTTTTTGCAGGGCATGATATGATGTGATATGGTCAAGACATGATTATATAAACTGTTGTATGAGATGATCATGTTTTGTGAAAAAGTTATCGGCAACTGGCAGGAGCCATATGGTTGTCGCTTTATTGTATGAAATGCAATCACCATGTAATTGGTTTACTTTATCACTAAGCGGTAGCGACAGTCGTAGAAGCAATAGTTGGCGAGAGGACAACGATGCTACGATGGAGATCAAGGTGTCAAGCCGGTGACGATGGTGATCATCATGATGCTTTAGAGATGGAGATCAAAGGCACAAGATGATGATGGCCATATCATATCACTTATATTGATTGCGTGTGATGTTTATCGTTTATGCATCTTATTTTGCTTAGTACAGCGGTAGCATTATAAGATGATCTCTCACTGAATTTCAAGGTACAAGTGTTCTCCCTGAGTATGCACCGTTGCTACAGTTCGTCGTACCGAGACACCACGTGATGATCGGGTGTGATAAGCTCTACATTCACATACAACAGGTGCAAGCCAGTTTTGTACAAGCAGAATACTCGGGTTAAACTTGACAACCCTAGCATATGCAGATATGGCCTCGGAACACTGAGACCAAAAGGTTGAGCGTGAATCATATAGTAGATATGATCAACATAGTGATGTTCACCATTGAAAACTACTCCATCTCACATGATGATCGGACATGGTTTAGTTGATATGGGTCACGTGATCACATAGATGATTAGAGGGATCTATATCTAAGTGGGAGTTCTTGTCGGATTTCGGGTTCCGGCAGACCCTTGAGGTTCGAACACTGGGGTGCGCGCGGAGATTTCACCTTCTACCTACCTGCACCCCTCCGCCTCGCTAAGATCTAAGCTATGGAAAGAACAGCACAAGAGACACAGGGTTTATACTGGTTCGGGCCACCGTTGTGGTGTAATACCCTACTCCAGTGTGTGGTGTGGTGGATTGCCTCTTGGGCTGATGATGATGAGTAATACAAGGAAGAACAGCCTCGCGAGGGTCTGTTCCTGGCTGGGGGGACGAACTGCTAGGAGGAGTTCAGTCACCCTTCTCTCTCTCTCTCTTCTCCGATTTTCCCCCCTGCTACCCTGGGGTGGCTAGTCCTATTTATAGGCAAAGGCCCTGGGCCTCTTCCAAAATATTGAGCGGGAAGGGCGCCAACAATTGGCCATTATGAAGGGGGACATCTGGTACACTTATCCTGACTAAAGTTGGTCCTCGCCTGCCAAAGGCTCTGGTGGTGTCGATGGCTTGGGATCCACAATGACTTCCTCCCTGCCATTGGGCTAGTCTTGGTCTCGTTGCACCGAAATGGGTGCCTTTGCTTGATGCTCTCGCCTGCGCTTGCTCCCTTTGCATCAAAGAGGAAAGGAGGACACTGCGCGGGCTGACGCCCGCCTGGCACCCATGGTCGTCATGGCTTGCATCATGGGCACATCGTGAGGTACCCCGCCTTGATCTGTTCGCCTCCTTGCGAGCCAGCCTGATGAGGCCGTGCCTGAGGAAGCTCTGTGTCGTCCGCCCCGCGAGGCTTGACCCGTCGCGAGGGTCTTGGGTTTGTGTTGATGAAGATGGGCCGTTCTAGGCCCCTCCTCGAGCCACGCCGCAGGCAGGCAAGTCTGGGGACCCCTGTTCCCAGACACCGACAGTAGCCCCCGGGCCCAAGGCGCGCCCGGACTTGGCCGTGCAGGGAGGGGAAAGGGCAAGTGTGAAGCGCCGCGGGCCCTAACAGCCTGCGGCCTTGGGTGCCGCGTGGCGGTTGATTGGACATGGGCATCTCCACTTCCCCACGGCGCCTCGGCAACTGCACGGATTGGACAAGTCCCTGCATGCAAAGCGGGTCATGATTACCTGCAATCGTGGGGGCCGACGGTTGGCCCTTGCCGGTTATAAGTACGGATCGGCGTGCGCCCCTCCAGTTCATTCCCCCTTGCTTCTCCTTCTTCATCATGGCCCCGCCGAGGAGGTTCTCGGCCGCAGAGAAGGGGAAGGCTCGCCAGGTTGAGCCTGCCTCTCCCCCGCCCAAGTGCGGCCGAGGGCGCCCTCAAAAACATCATGTGGCCACCACGGCAGCTCCCTGCGGCCGTAGAGACAATTTCCAGCACGGTGACGGGCGGACTGCTGCGGCCGGGGGGCGCGCTTCGGTCGCGCGTCCCCCTAGGCCGCGCATTCGCGCTGCCGAGGTGCTGCCGGAGTTCGTTGTGTGGTCGGCGGATCCGACTAGCACCCGGCTTCAACTTCCTCGCTTCCTCCTTGGCGAGCTCCCGGCCGGCGCCCCGGGCGGCCTCTGGCTTCAGGCAGACGACTGCTGCAGCCGGGCCTCATGGGCTTCACTGGAGGTCTCCGCAGCCGGGAGCCTAGCCTTGACCCGCGGTTGGCAGACGTTTGCCCGCGCGTGTGGCCTAAGCCGTCGGTGCACCCTGCACTTTAAGTTTGACGGCAATGCCACCCTCTACGTGAGGGTGTTTGGGGAAGATGGTCGGCGCACAGGGTGCTGCCCTGAGGACGACGACCACGGCCGGGAACCCAGTCCCGGCGATGATGGAGAGGACAGCGCTCGCGTGATTGGCGGCGCTCAGGGTTCCCCAAGCTTCACCGGTTCTTCTTCAGGCGGCGAATCTTCTAGCGATGGCCGCAGTCAGCCTCCACGCCATCGTACCTGCTTGGGAGGTGGTAGCGTGTCTGCCCGCCGTCGCGCTTCGGTGAAGCGTGAGAGGGAGTCTGCCTGAGCCCCGGAGGCAGCTCGAGACTTCCCTGCAGGCCGGTGTGAGGCGAGCTGCGGCTGATTTGTTCTTTCTTTTCCTTTTTCCTGCGTAAAAAAGACAGTAGCGTGGAGCCCCGCAGGGGCGTGTTTGGGTTATTGTTTTTAATCATCGCTTTGGTTCTGTTATTGTGCCTTCCGGCTACGTGCCCGCGCGTGGATAGTTCCCGGCCCCAGCCGTGGGGGGGCGACCGACCCAGGCCCTGTGTTCGTGTCGCGGTGCCCGTGGGGCACGGACTGGAGGGGTGCTCCCGTAATGGACCCAGGTCGCGAGACCTTTGAATGACTAGGGCAGGAGCACTCGCGAGGGCGCTTGGCTGCCCCCCTCGCGAGGCCTTGCATAAGAGAAATCGAGGCAGGAGAGTGAAAAAGTCGAAGAACCATGAGCCAAAGACGGCAACAGCTTCAATAAAACTTCGAATGAGAATGAACAAGCCAACTGCGGAAAGCAAATGAAAAAGCCGCGTCCGGCACCTAATCTAGTCTTCGACGTCTTCTCACTAGCACGGAGCTAAGTGCTGCCACTGGGCGTGGGAGGGAGCCCCAGGGCCTGAGGCCGGCGCTCCTGAGACTCCGGGGCGTGTACAGCCCCAACTCATTATTACGTGAGAGTGTCACGGGCGGCGAGCTTCACAGGCGTTGGCCTTCTTCACAGGCTCCGGGCCTTTCTTGGGGGAAGCAGGCTTCACGGGCATTTGCCCTCTTCACAGGCTCCGGGCCCTTTCCAAAACGCGACAGCTTCACAGGCATTCGCCTTCTTCACAGGCTCTGGGCCTTTTCCAAAACGCGACAGCTTCACAGGCATTCGCCTTCTTCACAGGCTCTGGGCCTTTTCCAAAACGCGACAGCTTCACAGGCATTCGCCTTCTTCACAGGCTCTGGGCCTTTTCCAAAACGCGACAGCTTCACAGGCATTCGCCTTCTTCACAGGCTCTGGGCCTTTTCCAAAACGCGACAGCTTCACAGGCATTCGCCTTCTTCACAGGCTCTGGGCCTTTTCCAAAACGCGACAGCTTCACAGGCATTCGCCTTCTTCACAGGCTCTGGGCCTTTTTAGGGGTAGAACCTCCGGAGGTGCTGGATGTTCCATGCGTTCTGGACCGGCACCCCCTCCTGAGTCTCCAAGCGCGCGGAGCCGGGCCTGGAAACATGAACAACCTTGAACTGGCCCTCCCACATGGGAGAGAGCTTGTGCAGTCCCTCCCTGGAGAGAACCCGCCTGAGCACGAGGTCTCCTACCTCGAGAGTTCTGGGGCGGATGTTGCGGCAGTGATATCGTCGCAGTGCTTGTTGGTACCTCGCCGCTCGCAGCGCGGCTTCTCGGCGACGTTCCTCCCCCAGCACGAGGTCCATCCCCCGCATGGCGTCCTGCTGCGCCTCATCGAACGCCAGGACCCGCGCGGAGCGACGTCTGACCTCGTGAGGGAGGACCGCTTCGGCTCCGTAGACCAGGAAGAACGGGGCCTCTCCAGTCGGCTTGGTCGCGGTTGTGCGGATGGACCACAACACGGACTGAAGCTCGTCGTACCAACCTCTGCCGCAGGCCTCCAGCTTCTTCTTGAACGTCCTGGTCTTGAGGCCCCTCAGGACCTCTGCGTTGGCTCGCTCGGCCTGGCCGTTGCTTCGGGGGTGCGCCACCGAAGCGTAGCATATCTGCGTTCCAAGGTTAGCACAGTATGTTTTGAAGAGGTTACTGGTGAACTGCGAACCGTTGTCTGTGATGATGCGGTTCGGCACCCCGAACCGGCTCACGATGCCCCTGATGAACTTGACCGCGGAACCCGCGGGGATGGTGCGGACGGCCTCTACTTCAGCCCACTTGGTGAACTTGTCCACGGCGACGTAGAGGTAGCGGTAGCCCCCTGGCGCCCGAGGAAACGGGCCTAGGATGTCCAGCCCCCAGACTGCGAATGGCCACGAAAGGGGTATAGTCTGCAGGCCTCCTGCCGGCTGATGGATCTGCTTGGCATGGAACTGGCAGGCCTCACAAGCTTCCACCAGTTCGACGGCGTCATTGAGTGCGGTGGGCCAATAAAACCCACTGCGGAACGCCTTGCCGACGAGGGTCCGTGATGATGAATGATGTCCACAGTCTCCGCCGTGTATATCTTCCAGCAGTTCCTTTCCTTGCTCCCTGGAGATGCAGCGCAGGGATACATCGTTTGGTCGCTTCCGGTAGAGCTCTCCATCCTTGATGCAGTATGCCGTGGCCTGCCGTGCCACACGCTCCGCTTCCTCCTCCTTCTCCGGCAGGGTCCCTTGTGTTAAGTAACTCCGGAGCTCCGTGATCCAGCACCCCTCCTGAGGTTCCATCGTCAGGAGCAGGCGTGCTCCTGAGGCCGGGCCACAGACCGGGGCTCCTGAGGCAGGTGGCTGGGGGAGCTCCTCCCGAGGCTGAGCCGTGTTTGACAATGACGGCAGGGCTGAGGGCTTGAAGAGCCGCTCCTCGAAGACGCCAGGCTCCTGAGGTAACCGCCTGGACGCCCGTTTGGCGATGTCGTCGGCCTCCTGATTGGTGCCACGGGGCACATGCTGCAACTCCAACCCCCAGAACTGCTTCTCCATCCTGCGGACCTCCGCAAGGTAGGCTTCCATGTGCTCATCTTTCGGCTCGTACACCTTGTTGGAGAAATTGACAAGGAGCTGCGAATCGCCCTTGATGGTGAGGCGTTTCACCCCCAGGGCAGCTGCGGCCTTCAAGCCCGCTATTAAACCTTCATACTCCGCTATGTTGTTGGAGACCTTTTCACCTTGCTGGAAACAGAGCTGTACAGCGTAGTAGAGCTTGTCCTGAGTGGGCGATATAAGCACCGCCCCAGCCCCAGCGCCATGCCTGGAGAACGCCCCATCGAAGTACATGACCCAGCCTTCTGGCGCCTCGCTTCCCGGGGAGAGGGACCGATCCTCGTCGGCCTTGAGGCCTGGTGCCTCCGTCCATTCTGCCACAAAATCCGCTAATGCTGCTCCCTTGATGACTCTGGTCGTGCTGAATTCGAGCTGAAACGCTTGCAGTTCTATGTTCCACTCAGCGACCCTTCCAGCTGAGTTAGGGCTCCTGAGCACTCTCTCCAGGGGGTATGACGAGACGACCTTGATGGGGTGACCCTGAAAATAGTGCCGCAGCTTGCGCGAGGCCACCAGTAGCGCGAGGAGGAGCTTCTAAGGCATGGGGTACCGTGCCCTCGCGTCCCGCAACACCGTGCTGACGAAGTACACTGGGTGCTCAACGAGGTTGGGTGCGTCAGTGCTGGTGGCGCCCTCCGGAGACCATGGCGCCTCCTGAGGCGATGAGGCCTCCTGAGGCTGGCCATCTGGGAGAGGGGCCTCTTCCGCCTCCGGTGCACTCCTCTGCGGCGGCCGATCCTCCTCAGCCATGGTGGCGGTTTCTGTGGGCCTTCCTTGTTCCCGTTTTGCCTTGTCCCAGGATGCTGCTGTGGTTTTGATTCGACGCTCCTCCCTAACCGCCACCAGGGCTGCGCTGGCGGAGTAGGGAGTGGCGGCGAGGTAAAGCACCAGGGGCTCTTGAGGGCGCGGAGCCACCATGACCGGAGGGCTGGTCAGGTATCTCTTGAGATCCTGGAACGCCTTGTCGGCCTCTTCAGTCCATTCAAAGGTCCCCTTTTTCTTCATTAGCTGGAAGAAGGGCAGCGCTCGCTCCCCCAACTTGGATATGAAGTGCCCTAGCGCGGTCACGCGCCCAGTGAGCTTCTGCATTTCTCTGAGGGTCTTTGGCGGGCTCATGTCCTCGACCGCCTTGACCTTTTCCGGGTTAGCCTCGATGCCTCGGTGGGACACGAGGAAACCCAAGAGCTTGCCCGAGGGGACTCCGAACACACACTTCTCTGGGTTGAGCCGCAGGTTCACTGCGTTGAGGCTCGCGAAGGTTTCCTCCAGGTCTTGTATCAGGGTCCTGGCCTCCCGAGACTTCACCACAATGTCATCGACGTAAGCCTCAACATTCTTCCCGAGCTGCGGGCCCAAGGTGATGTGCATCAGCCGCTGAAAGGTCGCCCCTGCGTTACGCAGCCCGAATGGCATGCATGTGTAGCAGTACACCCCACACGGGGTTAGGAAGGCTGTCTTTTCGACGTCTTCTACCGCCATCTTGATCTGGTGATACCCAGAGAAGGCATCCAAGAAGCATAGCAGGTCGCATTCTGCGGTGGAATCGACGATCTGGTCGATGCGGGGGAGCGGGAACGGATCTTGCGGGCATGCCTTGTTGAGGTTGGTGAAGTCGACACACATGCGCTCCTTCCCTCCCTTCTTTGGCACAACGACAGGGTTGGCCAACCAATCCGGGTATCGGACCTCGCGAATGACCCCAGCGGCTTCTAGTTTGCGGGTCTCTTGGACGATGAAGGCCTGCTTTTCTGTGGACTGCCGCCTTGCCTTCTGCTTCACAGGGCGCACGTTGGGGCACACGTTGAGGTGATGCTCGATTACGCTCCTAGGGATCCCCGCTAACTGGTCAGGCTCCCAAGCGAATACCTTCTTGTTTGCGCGCAGGAACCTGACCAGGGCCTCCTCCTGCTCGGGCTCGAGGTTGGCGCCTATGGTGAAAGTGGCATGGGTGGACCCGTCCTCATCGACGGGTATCTGCTTGGTTTCTGCCTTGTCTTGGGTGAACAACTGTTTCTTCTTGGCGGGTGCAGCCCCCTTGGGCTCGGGGGTCTCCGAGTCGGCGGGCTGTGCCGACGCCGCCGTCTTGAAGGCGAGCTTGAGCACTCGCAGCGCGTCTCCGGTGTCCCCGTGCACGGTGAGGACACCGCTGCTCCCGGGCATCTTCATGAGGTTGTACGCCGGGTGCGTCGCGGCCATGAACTGGGCCAGCGCTGGGTAGCCGAGGATGGCGTTGTAGGGGAGGCCGATGGGGGCGATGTCGAAGTCGACCAGCTCCGTGCGGAAGTTGTTGTAGGTGCCGAAGGTTACTGGGAGCCGGATCTGTCCCAAGGAGCTGGATGATCCGCCCCCAACGCCTGAGAAGGGCCGGCTGGGTTGCAGCCGTTCCAGGGGTATGCAGAGGAGGTTGAAGGCCTCAACCGAGAGCACGCTGAGGCCCGCACCGCCATCGATGAGAGTTCTGGTGACGGCCACCTGGCAGATGGTGGGGGTGCACAGCATGGGGAGCGCACCCAAGCAGGCCGAGTTGGAGGGGTGGTCCTCCGAGCTGAAGGTCAGGCCGGCCTTGGGCGCCTCCCGGTCCGGGAGAGCCCCCTGCCGCGTGGACGCGGCGCTGACCCGGCAGATGAACGGCTTGACGTGGTGACTTGTAGGCGGCGCCTGCGAGCCGCCCAGGAGGGCCGCGACGACCGGGGGTGTTGGTGTAGCGTGGTGGGCGGGGAAGAGGCTGCGGGGCTCTTCCCAAGAGGCCACGGAGGCTGCCGGCAGGTGGAGCAGCCATGCGCGCGGAGCACCGGTGAGGGCCATGGGGACCCAGTTGGCCATGACCCTATTGTCACCTCCAGCTTCGAGGATGGCCTCCTCGTACGCCAGCAAGAAGGCCAGCGGATCAGTCGCGCCGCCGTAGCGCGGTGGTGTCGTTGGCTCGAACTTGTCCGGCCACCGTACCCGTTGCAGGGCTGGGGCCAGGGCTCGGAGCCCCCTGGCCCCCGTGCTGGCGCCGGCGGCCGGAGCGGGCGACGCGCTACTCATCGCGAGGCAGGTCGTGGCGGTGGCGGAAGGGAAAACTCCGGTGCACCCCTACATGGCGCGCTAGATGTCGGATTTCGGGTTCCGGCAGACCCTTGAGGTTCGAACACTGGGGTGCGCGCGGAGATTTCGCCTTCTACCTACCTGCACCCCTCCCCCTCGCTAAGATCTAAGCTATGGAAAGAACAGCACAAGAGACACAGGGTTTATACTGGTTCGGGCCACCGTTGTGGTGTAATACCCTACTCCAGTGTGTGGTGTGGTGGATTGCCTCTTGGGCTGATGATGATGAGCAATACAAGGAAGAACAGCCTCGCGAGGGTCTGTTCTTGGCTGGGGGATGAACTGCTAGGAGGAGTTCAGTCACCCTTCTCTCTCTCTCTCTTCTCCGATTTTCCCCCCTCTACCCTGGGGGTGGCTAGTCCTATTTATAGGCAAAGGCCCTGGGCCTCTTCCCAAATATTGAGCGGGAAGGGCGCCAACAATTGGCCATTATGAAGGAGGACATCTGGTACACTTATCCTGACTAAAGTTGGTCCTCGCCTACCAAAGGCTCTGGTGGTGACGATGGCTTGGGCTCCACAATGACTTCCTCCCTGCCGTTGGGCTGGTCTTGGTCTCGTTGCACCGAAACGGGTGCCTTTGCTTGATGCTCTCGCATGCGCTTGCTCCCTTTGCACCAAAGAGGAAAGGAGGACACTGCGTGGGCTGACGCCCGCCTGGCACCCTTGGTCGTCATGGCTTGCGTCATGGGCACATCGTGAGGTACCCCGCCTTGATCTCTTCGCCTCCTTGCGAGCCAGCCTGATGAGGCCGTGCCTGAGGAAGCTCTGTGTCGTCCGCCCCGCGAGGCTTGACCCCTCGCGAGGGTCTTGGGTCTGTGTTGATGAAGATGGGCCGTGCTGGGCCCCTCCTCGAGCCACGCCGCAGGCCGCAGGCAGGCAAGTCTGGGGACCCCCGTTCCCAGAACGCCGACAATTCTTAAGTAATATGATTAATTGAACTTTAATTTATCATGAAGTTAGTACCTCATAGTATTTTGCATGTCTATGTTGTTGTAGATAAATGGCCCGTGCTACTGTTCCTTTGAATTTTTATGTGTTCCTAGAGAAAGGTAAGTTGAAAGATGATGGTAGCAACTACACGGACTGGGTACGTAACTTGAGGATTATCCTCATTGCTGCATAGAAGAATTACGTCCTGGAAGCACCGCTAGGTGCAAAGCCCGCTGCAGGAGCAACACCAGATGTTATGAACGTCTGGCAGAGCAAAGCTCATGACTACTCGATAGTTCAGTGTGCCATGCTTTACGGCTTAGAACCGGGACTTCAACGATGTTTTGAACGTCATGGAGCATATGAGATGTTCCAGGAGTTGGAGTTAATATTTAAAGCAAATGCCCGAATTGAGAGATATGAAGTCTCCAATAAGTTCTATAACTGCAAGATGGGGGAGAATAGTTCTGTCAGTGAACATATACTCAGAATGTCTGGGTACCACAACCACTTGACTCAACTGGGAGTTAATCTTCCTGATGATAGTTTCATTGATGGAGTTCTGCAATCACTGCCACCAAGCTACAAAAGCTTCATGATGAACTATAATATGCAGGGGATCGATAAGACAATTCCCGATCTCTTTGCAATGCTAAAAGCTGCGGAGGTAGAAATAAAGAAGGAGTCAAGTGTTGGTGGTTAACAAAACCACTAGTTTCAAGAAAAAAGGCAAAGGGAAGAAAGGGAACTTCAAGAAGAACGTCAAGCAAGTTGCTGCTCAAGTGAAGAAACTGAAGTCTGCACCTAAGCCTAAGACTGAGTGCTTCTACTTCAAAGGGAATGGTCACTGGAAGCGGAACTGCCCCAAGTATTTGGCGGATAAGAAGGATGGCAAACTGAAAGGTATATTTGATATACATGTTATTGATGTGTAGCTTACTAATGCTCATAGTAGCGCCTGGGTATTTGATACTGGTTCTGTTGCTAATATTTGCAACTCGAAACAGGGGCTACGGATTAAGCGAGGATTGGCTAAGGATGAGGTGACGATTCGCGTGGGAAATGGTTCCAAAGTCGATGTGATCGCCGTCGGCACGCTACCTCTACATCTACCTTTGGGATTAGTATTAGACCTGAATAATTGTTATTTGGTGCCAACATTAAGCATGAACATTATATCTAGATCTTGTTTGATATGAGACGTTCATTCATTTAAATCAGAGAATAATGGTTGTTCTATTTATATGAGTAAAATCTTTTATGATCATGCACCCTTGATGAGTGGTCTATTTTTATTGAATCTCAATAGTAGTGATACACATATTCATAGTATTGAAGCCAAAAGATATAAGTTTAATAATGAAAGTGCAACTTATTTGTGGCACTGCCCTTTAGGTCATATTAGTGTAAAACGCATGAAGAAACTCCATGCTGATGGGCTTTTGGAATCACTTGATGCTTGGAAACCATGCCTCATGGGCAAGATGACTAACACTCCGTTCTCCAGAACAATGGAATGAGCAATAGACTTATTGGAAATAATACATACTTATGTATGCGGTCCGATGAGTGTTGATGCTCGTGGTGGGTATCATTATTTTCTGACCTTCACAAACGATTTGAGCAGATATGGGTATATCTACTTGATGAAACATAAGTCTGAAACATTTGAAAAGTTCAAAGAATTTCAGAGTGAAGTAGAAAATCATCTTAACAAGAAAATTAAGTTTCTACAATCTGATCGTGGAGGTGAATATTTGAGTTATGAGTTTGGTCTTCATTTGAAACAATGTGGGATTGTTTCGCAACTCACGCCACCTAGAACACCATAGCGTAATGGTGTGTCCGAACGTCGTAACCGCTCTTTATTAGATATGGTGCGATCTAGGATGTCTCTTACTGATTTACCGCTATCTTTTGGGGTTATGCTTTAGAGACGGCTGCATTCACGTTGAATAGGGCACCATCGAAATCCGTTGAGACGACACCATATGAATTGTGGTTTGGCAAGAAACCCAGGTTGTCGTTCTTAAAGTTTGGGGCTGCGATCCTTATGTGAAAAAGCTTCAACCTGATAAGCTCGAACCCAAATCGGAGAAATGTGTCTTCATAGGATACCCAATGGAAACTGTTGGGTACACCTTCTATCACAGATCCGAAGGCAAGATATTCGTTGCTAAGAATGGATCCTTTCTAGAGAAGGAATTTTCTCGAAAGAAGTGAGTGGGAGGAAAGTAGAACTTGATGAGGTAACTGTACCTTCTCCCTTATTGGAAAGTAGTTCATCACAGAAATCAGTTCCAATGATTCCTACACCAATTAGTGAGGAAGCTAATGATGATGATCATGAAACTTCTGATCAAGTTACTACCAAACATCATAGGTCAACCAGAGTAAGATCTGCACCAGAGTGGTAGGGTAATCCTGTTCTGGAGGTCATGTTACTTGACCATGACGAACCTACGAACTATGAGGGAGCAATGATGAGCCGAGATTCCGCAAAATGGCTTGAGGCCATGAAATCTGAGATGGGATCCATGTATGAGAACAAAGTGTGGACTTTGGTTGACTTGCCCGATGATCGGCAAGCCATAGAGAATAAATGGATCTTCAAGAAGAAGACAGATGCTGACGGTAATGTTACTGTATACAAAGCTCGATTTGTTGTGAAAGGTTTTTCGAAAAGTTCAAGGAGTTGACTATCATGAGACCTTCTCACCCGTAGTGATGCTTAAGTCCGTCCGAATCATGTTAGCAACTGCCACATTTTACGATTATGAAATTTGGCAAATGGATGTCAAAACTGCATTCCTTAATGGATATCTAAAAGAAGAGTTGTATATGATGCCACCAGAATGTTTTGTCAATCCAAAAGATGCTAACAAAGTGTGCAAGCTCCAATGATCCATTTATGGACTGGTGCAAGCATCTCGGAGTTGGAATATACGCTTTGATAGTGTGATCAAAGCATACGGTTTTATACAGACTTTTGGAGAAGCCTGTATTTACAAGAAAGTGAGTGGGAGCTCTGTAGCATTTCTGATATTATATGTGGATGACATATTGTTAATCAGAAATGATACTGGATTTTTGAATAGCATAAAAGGATACTTGAATAAGAATTTTTCAATGAAAGACCTCGGTGAAGCTGCTTATATATTGGGCATCAAGATCTATAGAGATAGATCAAGACACTTAATTGGACTTTCACAAAGCACATACCTTGATAAAGTTTTGAAGAAGTTCAAAATGCATCAAGCAAAGAAAGGGTTCTTGCCTGTGTTACAAGGTGTGAACTTGAGTCAGACTCAATGCCCGACCACTGCAGAAGATAAAGAGAAAATGAAAGCCATTCCCTATGCTTCAGCCATAGGTTCTATCATGTATGCAATGCTGCGTACCAGACCTGATGTGTGCCTTGCTATTAGTTTAGCAGGGAGGTACCAAAGTAATCCTGGAGTGGATCACAGGACAGCGGTCAAGAACATCCTGAAATACCTGAAAAGGACTAAGGACATGTTTCTCATTTATGGAGGTGACAAAGAGCTCGTCATAAACGGTTACGTCGATGCAAGCTTTGGCACTGATCCGGATGACTCTAAGTCACAAACCGGATATGTGTTTTTATTGAATGGTGGAGCTGTCAGTTGGTGCAGTTCTAAGCAAAGCATCGCGGCGGGATCTACGTGTGAAGTGGAATACATAGCTGTTTCGGAAGCAGCAAATGAAGGAGTCTGGATGAAGGAGTTCATATCCGATCTAGGTGTAATACCTAGTGCATCGGGTCCAATGAAAATCTTTTGTGACAATACTGGTGCAATTGCCTTGGCACATCAAGAGACGCTTCAATTCCATCTACGATCAAGTCAAGGAGGGAGACATATAGATTTGCAAGATACATACGGATTTGAATGCTGCAGGCTCGTTGACGAAGCCTCTTGTTCGAACAAAACATGATCAGCACCAAGACTCCATGGGTGTCCGAATCATTACTGTGTAATCTAGATTATTGACTCTAGTGCAAGTGGGAGACTGATGGAAATATGCCCTAGAGGCAATAATAAAGTTGTTATTTATATTTCCTTATATCATGATAAATGTTTATTATTCATGCTAGAATTGTATTAACCGGAAACTTAGTACATGTGTGAATACATAGACAAACAGAGTGTCCCTATTATGCCTCTACTTGACTAGCTCGTTAATCAAAGATGGTTAAGTTTCCTAGCCATGGACATGTGTTGTCATTTGATGAACGAGATCACATCATTCAAAGTTGTTATTTATATTTCCTTATATCATGATAAATGTTTATTATTCATGCTAGAATTGTATTAACCGGAAACTTAGTACATGTGTGAATACATAGACAAACAGAGTGTCCCTATTATGCCTCTACTTGACTAGCTCGTTAATCAAAGATGGTTAAGTTTCCTAGCCATGGACATGTGTTGTCATTTGATGAACGAGATCACATCATTGGAGAATGATGTGATGGACTAGACCTATCCATTAGCTTAGCACTATGACCATTTAGTTTATTGCTATTGCTTTCTTCATGACTTATACATGTTCCTATGACTATGAGATTATGCAACTCCCAAATACCAGAGAACACTTAGTGTGCTATCAAACGTCACAATGTAACTGGTTGATTATAAAGATGCTCCAAATGTGTCTCCGATGGTGTTTGTTGAGTTGGCATAGATCGAGATTAGGATTTTTCACTCCGTGTTTCGGAGAGGTATCTCTGGGCCCTCTCAGTGATGCACATCACTATGAGCCTTGCAAGCAATGTGACTAATGAGTTAGTCAGGGGATGATGCATTACGGAACGAGTAAAGAGACTTGCCGGTAACGAGATTGAACTAGGTATGATGATACCGACGACCGAATCTCCGGCAAGTAACATACCGATGACAAAGAGAACAACGTATGTTGTTGTGCGGTTTAACCGATAAAGATCTTCGTATAATATGTAGGAACCAATATGAGCATCCAGGTTCCGCTATTGGTTATTGCCCGGAAATGTGTCTCAGTCATGTGTACATAGTTCTCGAACCCGTAGGGTCAGCATGCTTAATGTTTGATGATGATATGTATTGTGAGTTATGTGATTTGATGTACTGAAGGTTGTTCAGAGTCCCGGATGTGATCACGGACATGATGAAGAGTCTCAAAATGGTCAAGACATAAAGATTGATATATTGGACCATGTTATTCGGACACCAAAAGTGTTCCGGATAGTTTCGGATAAAACCGGAGTGCCGGAGGGTTACCAGAACCCCCCGGAAGTTATGGGGCCTTAGGGGACAGAGAGGGCTACAGCCAGGAGGTGGCGCCCCCCAGGGGAGTCTGAATAGGACATGGGGAGGGGACGCAGCCCCTCTTTCCCTCTCCCTGGGCGCGCCCCTTGTGGCCGAACGGCCGACTCCCTCCTCTCCTCCTTGATATACGGGGGAGGGGGGCACCCCATAGACACACAAGCTGATCTTTAGCCGTGTGCGGTGCCCCCCTCCACAATTTTCCACCTCGGTCATATTGTTGTAGTGCTTAGGCGAAGCCCTGCGTCGGTCACTTCATCATCACCGTCAACACGTCGTCATGCTGAGGGAACTCACCCTCGGCCTCAGCTGAATCAAGAGTATGAGGGGCGTCACCGAGCTGAACGTGTGCAGATCGCGGAGGTGCCATGAGTTCGGTACTTGATCGGTTGGATCGCGAAGACATTCAACTACATCAACCGCGTTACTAAACGCTTCTGCTTTCGGTCTATGAGACTACATAGACACACTCTCCCCTCTCGTTGCTCTGCATCACCTAGATAGATCTTGTGTGATCGTAGGAAATTTTTTGAAGTACTACGTTCCCCAACAGATCAATACCCGAAGACGAAGTTTGTTCCTCAACAAGAGAAGTATGATCCTACTTCCTTCAAGGGAACACAAGCTAAAGATGATCTTCCACCACAAGACCACAAGCTAAAAGGCAAGGACAAGCTTAAAGAGGAGATTGATGCATTTGAAGAAGCTCCAAAGGCCTTGGTCAAGTGGATTCCCAAGATTATGTCAAGTTCTACATCATCAAGTACATCTACAACCCCAAAGATTCTCATCAAGATGATGTGGATGCCGAAGAAGAAGAACTAGAGAGCTCATGAGGGTGAGTTCGCCAACATACTTCACTCATATTCATTTTGGCAAGGACAAGAGCAATCAACTTTCACATCTTGCACTAGTTCAAGGATTCACAAACCTTCTTGTTGGTAAGTCAAGGGACAAGGTAACCTAATGCTTTCATGGACATCATCTTGTGTGTACTTCACTCTATGTCTATGGATATCCTTGTTTATTCCTTGTGGGACTAACCCATGCAGGTATTGAAAGTATAACTCACTCAAATGGATTGCTCCAAATAATCTTCATCAACATTGAGCATCCACATCTTCAACATCTACATGAAGTCATCATCGACAAAACCCAAGGTTAGTTCATCCCTCTAAAAAGGGGATATCACATCTAGGGGGTCTTTACTCTAAGAATTGAGCTAAAGAAACTCTAATGGTGTGAACACAACAACGCTTTATGTAAAAGTGGTAACCTCACTTGTGCTTAAACGATGAGTATGACCTATGATCAAATTTTCTCATTTGACTCCTAAGTTAATATACTCATAAATAGATGACCTAGTCATCGCCAATTTCTTGATATATGCTAGAGTGTTTGTGCGTATTTTGCCACATATTTCATTTGCCATCTTATTGTGTGAGCATGCTGGATGCATAATTTTCTTCATTCAAGGATATCCATTTGTTGCTTTGATTGGTTGGTCTTTTCTTTTGCCAAGTGGATGGACAAGAATGCCTAAGTACTCCCTTTAGCTATCTATGCTTTTCTCGTCTCAAACTCTATTCATTCTACATCACAAAGTTTGATCAAGTCAGATTCGAACCCTCTGGGTGACGAGCACTCGGAGCCACCGATTCGTCATAGACTTATACATCCAAAACCTCTTAATGAATTTCGGTTTGAACGATTCATTCCTTTCGGTCATATCGAGTTCATTGAGTTGATATAGGTTTCAATCTCGGTGCAACCGATTTGAACAGTTCGGTCTCACTGAGTTGCAGTAACCGCTTGCAATTCTGCATCTTGGTGCCACCAAGTTGCTCAACTCGGTCACAACGACATGGTCTGGATATATATATACACGGGTCAAATTTTGGAAATTTCCCTGAAACCCTTCGCCCGCGCCTGTCCAGCTCTACCGACTCGAGGTCTCCGGATCGTCTCCTACGTCGCTAGCGACCTCCTACCTCTAGTCTCCGCCGCCGTCAACTGAATCTTTGCCGTCGTTGTCGCCGTAGCGAGTTCACCATCGAGTTAGGGTATGAACTCGACCCCATTGTGCAATCTTTACCTCTAATTCCTGCACTTAGGTCAATGCCATGAATCTTACCACATTTGAGATACTTCTATCCAATCAAAAACTCCTTTAGATTAGTTTTGGTACGAAAACTTAGGGTTAGGTTTCCGCCGAATTCATCTCGGACTGACCGAGTTGTAGAAATCGGTCTCACCGATTTGGCCCAAGCCATTGCACTTATAATTTTCGGTCTGACCGAATCTTACAAATCAGTGTGACCGAGTTCGATTCTCAGTGAAACCCTAGCAATCTCGGAGTCACTGAACTGTGTCTTGGTCTGACCGATTTCACTAGTTTAGGCTCTAATATTGCTTCGGTGTCACCGAGTTTAACAAATCGGTAGCTCCGAAATGACTTCTGTAGAAAACTAAAACTAAGTTTTTGACTCATTTGTTTTGCAAAATCTCTGCACTTTGTGGTGCTCATCCACTCTGTCCCAACTATATCTATTCATAGGGTCAGCTTTCAGCTTTCAGCCATGTCAGACAATAGTGACAGCCAAAACAGGTCTGAGGAACAGGTTCACTTAAGTGAGGGCACTAGTCCCTCTGACAGCTATGATGATGGGAGCAGAAGTACTCCTAGCAACCTGCCTAAGGATGCTACTAGGCAGAGGAGAAAAAGGAATTCAGATTCAGAAGATGAAGATTTTGTGGCCGATGAGGAAGTCACTTCAAGGAAAAAGGTCGTCAAGAAAGAGTTTGGCACATCAACTTCAACCAAACCTGGTATGAAGAAGGCATTAGCCAGAAGGATCCCAATGTCCAAAGCTAGAACCTCAACACAGGAAACCATTGAGTTCACTCTTGAACCAAAGGAGGCTAGAGGAAAGAAGAGGAAGGAAAGGGTCAAGAAGACCATGGCCAGAGTAATTGGTAGACCATCCATGATTAGACATTCAGATGAGGATGAAGAAGATGCTGCACCAGCTCCCAAAGCTCAGAAGTTGATGGGGGTTGCCATCAAGTCAGGGGCTGCTCCATCAAAGCCCGAGACTGCCCCCAAGGCTGTCGTTGCTGCTCAAGCTTCTAAGCCTACATCACCCAAGAGATCAACTAGGAACATACCGGCTGCTGAGAAGAACAAGGCCCCAGTGCCTGAAGTGGAAGAAGAAGAAGAAGAAGCCCAAGTGCTTAGAAAATTGAAGCCTAAGATACCAGATCATGATGATACACATCCTATGGCTGAGAACATGAAGCTAAGGAAGGATGCGGGTCTTAGGCTATGGAGGAAGACATACCCATATGCCACTAGAAGGAGGACTACTGTAGACTACATGTTCCACACAAAGGAATGATAAGATTTCTATGAGACTGTGCTCCTGGACAAGAAGCCATAGTCAGTGATATGAGATGGGTTGACTGGACTTACATTGACAACATGCAAATCACTTCCCAGGAGTTCATGACAGCTTCAGATTGTCTAGAGTTGACAAATTTGTTGGCCAGAAACTCACCAAGTGGAATGATGAGGTGGTGATGCAGTTCTACTCCACATCACATTTTTACCCAGATGGTAAAATTTCTTGGATTACTGGGGGGTACTAGGTACCAGTCTACAGTTGCTGAGTGGGCCAAGCTTATCAATGCCCCTGAAGAGCAAGAGGATGACACAGATGTGTATGCCAAGCCAAGGAAAGGACACAACTCCATGGCACACATGTATAAGGAGATTCCTGATGCTGCCCTAGATGCTCACAAGTTTGGCTCTGTGTACTATGTGTTGTCTGGTTTTCCCACAGTCAACACTATCCTCAGGCACACATTGTTTCCCAAGTCTGGAGATGACAGGATGATAAGAGGACATTCCATCAATTTTCTGCACATGTTTGACATACTAGAGAAGTTCAAAGCGATGACATTGATTATACAGACAATCAAGAGGACTGCTGCTAATCAAAAGAGATCATGTGGATATGCTCCACACATTCAGATGCTCATCAACTCCAAGATGGGCAAAGGTACATATCTCGTGGACAAGGAGCATCTTCCCTTGTTGCTTGAATTTGAAGACAATGAAGTTGTCATGGATGCTACACATCCTACTTCAGTAGAGGCTCAGGAGAAGAGGGAGAAAGCTAAAGAAGAGAAGGCAGCACAAACTTCACAAGTTCCAGATGCTTCAGTTTCCAACCTCAAGAGCAAGCAGGATCAGTTGAGCTATCTGCTTGAGGCCACTGTCAGAATTGAGAAAGGATTAACAACCTTGACTCAAAGTCAAGAGAGTCTTGAGAAGATCATCAAGACAAAGTTTTATGATCTAGACTTAAAGGTCACGAAGATCCATAGTGCAGTTGAGAAACTCCAGGATGAAGCTGAAGAGAGAAGAGGGGGAGCTACCACTGAATTTTTTCAGAGAGTGCCTAGGGCAAAAAGGTCTGTAGTTGTGCCAACCAGTGACACAAGGGCTACTACATCAGCACCAGCAGTGAAGGAAATATGCCCTAGAGGCGATAATAAAGTTGTTATTTATATTTCCTTATATCTTGATAAATGTTTATTATTCATGCTAGAATTGTATTAACCGGAAACTTAGTAGATGTGTGAATACATAGACATACAGAGTGTCCCTAGTATGCCTCTACTAGACTAGCTCGTTAATCAAAGATGGTTAAGTTTCCTAACCATAGACATGTGTTGTCATTTGATAAACGGGATCACATCATTAGAGAATGATGTGATGGACAAGACCCATCCGTTAGCTTAGCACTATGATCATTTAGTTTATTGCTATTGCTTTCTCCATAACTTATACATGTTCCTATGACTATGAGATTATGAAACTCCCGAATACCAGATGAACACTTAGTGTGCTATCAAACGTCATAATGTAACTGGATGATTGTAAAGATGCTCTACAGGTGTCTCTGATGGTGTTTGTTGAGTTGGCATAGATCAAGATTAGGATTTGTCACTCCGATTGTCGGAGAGGTATCTCTGGGCCCTCTCGATAATGCACATCATTATAAGCCTTGCAAGCAATGTAACTAATGAGTTAGTTGCGGGATGATGCACTATGGAACGAGTAAAGAGACTTGCTAGTAACAAGATTGAACTAGGTATGATGATACCGACGATCAAATCTTAGGCAAGTAACATACCGATGGCAAAGTGAACAACGTATGTTGTTATGCGGTTTGACTGATAAAGATCTTCGTAGATGTAGGAACCAATATGAGCATACAGGTTCCGCTATTTGTTATTGACCGGAGATGTGTCTCGGTCATGTCTACATAGTTCTCAAACCCGTAGGGTCCGCATGCTTAACGTTCGATGACGATTTGTATTATGAGTTATGTGATTTGATGTACCGAAGGTTTTTCGGAGTCTTGGATGAGATCACGGACATGACGAGGAGTCTCGCAATGGTCAAGACATAAAGATTGATATATTGGACCATGTTATTCGGACACCAGAAGTGTTCCGGGTAGTTTCGGATAAAATCGGAGTGCCGGAGGGTTACCGGAAACCCCCCGAGAAGTTAACGGGTCACCATGGGCTTTAGAGGAGAGAGGGACAGCCAGGAGGTGGCGCCCCCCCCCCCAGTCCGAATTGGACAATGGGTGGGGGCGGCGCCCCCCTCCTTCCTTCTCTCCCCTTCCTCTTTCCTTCCCCTCCTTGTTGGACTAGGAAAGGGGGGAACCTACTCCTAGTAGGAGTAGGATTCCCCCCTTGGGGCGCGCCCCTTAGGCCGGCCGGCCCCCTCCTCCCCTCCTTTATTTACGGGGGAAGGGGGCACCCCATAGACACACAAGTTGATTTCTTAGCCGTGTGCGGCGCCCCCCTCCACAGATTTCCACCTTGGTCATATTGTCATAGTGCTTAGGTGAAGCCCTGCGTCGGTAACTTCATCATCACCGTCAACACGCCGTCGTGCTAACAGAACTCTCCCTCGGCCTCAGCTGGATCTAGAGTTCAGGACGTCACTGAGCTGAATGTGTGCAGATCGCGGAGGTGTCATGCGTTCGGTACTTGATCGATTGGATCGCGAAGACGTTCAACTACATCAACCACATTACTCAACGCTTCCGCTTTCGGTCTACGAGGGTACGTAGACACACTCTCCCCTCTCGCTGCTATGCATCTCCTAGATAGATCTTGCGTGATCGTAGGAAATATTTTGAAATACTACGTTCCCCAACTGTGGCATCCTAGCCAGGTCTATGCGTAGATGTTATATGCCCAAGTAGAATACAAAGAGTTGTGGGCGATAATAGTTATATTGCTTACCAGCATGTCATACTTTGATTCGGCAGTATTGTTGGATGAAGCAGGCCAGACCGACATTACATGACCGCCTTCATGAGACTGGTTCTACCGACGTGCTTCACACACAGGTGGCTAGTGGGTGTCTGTTTCTCCAACTTTAGTTGAATCGAGTGTGACTAAGCCCGGTCCTTCTTGAAGGTTAAAACAACACACTTGACGAAAAATCGCTGTGGTTTTTGATGCGTAAGTAAGAACGGTTCTTGCTAAGCCCGTAGCAGACACGTAAAACTTGCAACAACAAAGTAGAGGATGTCTAACTTGTTTTTGCAGGGCATGTTGTGATGTGATATGGTCAAGACATGATTATATAAATTGTTGTATGAGATGATCATGTGTTGTAACACAGTTATCGGTAACTGGTAGGAGCCATGTGGTTGTCGCTTTATTGTATGAAATGCAATCACCATGTAATTGCTTCACTTTATCACTAAGCGGTAGCGATAGTCGTGGAATCAATAGTTGGCGAGACGACAACAATGCTACGATGGAGATCAAGGTGTCAAGCCGGTGACGATGGTGATCATGGCGGTGCTTTGGAGATGGAGATCAAAGGCACAAGATAATGATGGCCATATCTGTCGGGGTATGGGGTCCCGGCAAACCCTGAAGGTTCAAACACTGGGGTGCGCGCGAAGTCTTTCCCTTCAACCGATCTACGCTCTAGCTTGCTAGGATCTCGCGGACAAACTCGACGAACTCACAACACAGATGGACATAGGGTTTATACTGGTTCGGGCCACCGTTGTGGTGTAATACCCTACTCCAATGTGGTGGTGGTGGATTGCCTCTTGGGCTGATGATGAACAATACAAGGGCAAAACGGCCTCCTGAGGTTAAGGCGTTCTTGTGCCTGGTGAGCTTGTGTGTGAGGTGGTCTCTCTCGAGCTAAGATGATCTCGTCCTCTCTCTCACTTTGCTCCCCCCCCCCCTCTCTCCACTGTGGTGGCTAGTCCTATTTGTAGAGGCCCTGGTCCTCTTCCCAAATATCGAGCGGGAAGGGAGCTGAGGGAGTCCTGGATTAGGGGGTGTCCGGATAGCCGGACTATACCTTCGGCCGGACTCCTGGACTATGAAGAAACAAGATTGAAGACTTCGTCCCGTGTCCAGAAGGGACTTTCCTTGGCATGGAAGGCAAGCTTGGCAATACGGATATGTAGATCTCCTACCATTGTAACCGACTCTGTGTAACCCTAGCCCTCTCCGGTGTCTATATAAACCAGAGGGTTTTAGTCCATAGGACGAACAACAATCATACCATAGGTTAGCTTCTAGGGTTTAGCCTCCTTGATCTCGTGGTAGATCTACTCTTGTACTACCCATATCATCAATATTAATCAAGCAGGACGTAGGGTTTTACCTCCATCAAGAGGGCCCGAACCTGGGTAAAACATTGTGTCCCCTGCCTCCTGTTACCATCCGCCTAGACACACAGTTCGGGAACCCCGACCCGAGATCTGCCGGTTTTGACACCGACATTGGTGCTTTCATTGAGAGTTCCTCTGTGTCGTTACTTTTAGGCCCGATGGCTCCTCCGATCATCAACGACGATGCGATCCACGATGAGACTTTTCTCCCCGGACAGATCTTCGTATTTGGTGGCTTTGCACTGCGAGCCAATTCACTTGGCCATCTGGAGCAGATCGAAAGCTACGCCCCTGGCCATCAGGTCAGATTTGGAAGTTTGAACTACACGGCCGACCTCCACGGAGACTTGATCTTCGACGGGTTCGAGCCGCTGCCGAGCGCGCCACACTATCAGGATGGGCATGATCTAGCTCTGCCGCCGAACAGTGCCCTGGAGGCCGCACCCGCATCAGCTCCGACCCTTAATTCGGAGCCAACTGCGCCAATCGAGGATGGGTGGTTGGACACCGCCTCGGCGGCTGCAATCTCTACGGCGATCGAGCCGAACACCAGCCCTATTCTCTGTGAAGCCCGTGACTCCAAGGAGCCAGACTCCTCTCCAAACTCCGAGCCCTCGGCGCCCCTACCGATCGAACCCGATTGGGCACCGATCATGGAGTTCATCGCCGCGGAGATCTTTCAGCACTCGCCCTTCGGCGATATTCTGAATTCACTAAAGTCTCTCTCTTTATCATGAGAGCCCTGGCCGAACTATGGTCAGCAAGGTTGGGATGCGGATGATGAAGAAATTCATAGCCCACCCACCACCCACTTCGTAGCCACTGTCGATGATTTAACTGACATGCTCGACTTCGACTCCGAAGACATCGACGGTATGGACGCCGATGCAGGAGACGATCAAGAACCAGCGCCTATAGGGCACTGGAAAGCCACCTCGTCGTATGATATATACATGGTGGACACCCCAAAAGAAGGCAATGGCGATGGAACATCGGAGGATGACCCCTCCAAGAAGCAGCCTAAGCGTCAGCATCAGCGGCGCCGCTCTAAATCCCACCAAAGCAAAAACTGTGATTCCGGCACGGGAGATAATAACACCCCGGACAGTGCCGAAGACAACCACCTCCAGCAAGATTCAGCACAAGAGGATGGAGAAGCCAGCCCTCATGAGAGACCGGCAGACAGAGAGGTCGAGGATGATAATTATATGCCTCCCTCCAAAGACGAGGCAAGCCTCGACGACGACGAATTTGTCGTGTTGTAGGATCCCGTCGAACAAGAGCGTTTAAAATGCAGGCTTATGGCCATGGAGAGCAGCCTCAAGAAAAAACAGCAATAGCTTAGAGCTGATCAAGATTTGCTAGTCGACAGATGGACTGAAGTCCTTGCGGCTGAAGAGTATGAACTCGAACGCCCCTCCAAGAGCTACCCAAAGCGCAGGTTGCTACCCCGATTAGAGGAGGAAGCACCTAAACCTACATCACCAGCGCATGATGCGGCCGACCGGCCACCCCCCGGCTGCGACAGAGAGGCCTCTTGGCCCTCCACTCAAGCCGCACCCCGGCGCCGCTCAAAAAATACCAAGGCACGGGAAAATGCCCCAAACCTGCGAGATATATTGGAGGACAAGGCAAGGCAAACAAGATCGATCTACGGATCGCGTGGGCGCCCCACGGCACGAGACGGTAATCGTCACTCCGGATACAGTAAATCCGGCCGGGCCGAACACAGTAGACAAAGCTCGTTTGAGTTGCGTCGTGATAGAGCCCAATATAGAGGCGCCGCACACCCACTATGCTTCACAAATGATGTAATGGATCATCAAATCCCCGAGGGTTTCAAACCCGTGAACATCGAATCATACGATGGCACAACAGATCCTGCGGTATGGATCGAGGACTATCTCCTTCATATCCACATGGCCCGCGGTGATGACCTACACGCCATCAAATACCTCCCACTCAAGCTTAAAGGACCAGCTCGGCATTGGCTTAACAGCTTGCCAGCAGAATCAATTGGTTGTTGGGAGGACCTGGAAACCGCATTCATCGACAATTTCCAGGGCAATTATCTGCGACCACCAGACGCCGATGGCCTTAGCCACATAATTCAGCAGCCAGAGGAATCGGCCAGACAATTCTGGACACGGTTCCTAACCAAGAAAAATCAAATCGTCGACTGTCCGGACGCAGAGGCCCTAGCAGCCTTCAAGCATAACATCCGCGACGAGTGGCTTGCACGGCACCTAGGACAGGAAAAGCCGAAATCTATGGCAGCCCTCACGACACTTATGACCCACTTTTGTGCGGGAGAAGACAGTTGGCTAGCTCTCAGCAATAACATGACCAAGAGCCCTAGTAATTCGGATACCAAGGACAGCAGTGGCAGGTCGCGTCGCAACAAGCAAAAGCGCCGCATTAACGGCGATAATGCTGAGGATACGGCAGTTAATGCCTGATTCAGAGGCTCTAAACCCGGTCAGCGGAAAAATCCATTCAAAAGAAATACTCCGGGCGCGTCTAGTTTGGACCGAATACTCGACCGCTCATGCCAGATACATGGCACCCCCGAAAAACCAGCCAATCACACCAACAGGGATTGTTGGGTTTTCAAGCAGGCAGGCAAGTTAAATGCTGAAATCAAAGACAAGGGGCTGCATAGCGATGACGAGGAGGAGCCCCGGCCGCCGAACAACAGTGGACAGAAAGGTTTTCCCCCACAAGTGCGGACGGTGAACATGATATACGCAACCCACGTCCCCAAGAGGGAGCAGAAGCGTGCGCTAAGGGACGTATACGTGATGGAGCCAGTCGCCCCAAAGTTCAACCCATGGTCTCCCTGCCCAATCACTTTTGATTGAAGGGACCACCCCACTAGCACCCGTCATGGCGGATTCACCGCATTGGTTCTAGACCCAATTATTGACGGATTTCACCTCACTAGAGTCCTTATGGACGGCGGCAGCAACCTGAACCTGCTTTACCAGGATACAGTGTGGAAAATGGGCATCGATCCCTCGAGGATTAAACCCACTAAAGTGACCTTTAAAGGCGTCATACCAGGTGTAGAGGCCAACTGTACAGGCTCAATCACACTTGAAGTGGTCTTCAGATCTCCGGATAATTTCCAAAGCGAGGAGTTAATCTTTGACATAGTCCCGTTCCATAGTGGCTATCACGCACTGCTCGGGCGAACCGCATTTGCCAAGTTCAATGCGGTGCCGCACTATGCATACCTCAAGCTCAAGATGCCAGGCCCTCGAGGAGTCATCACGGTCAATGGAAACACCGAACGCTCTCTCTGAACGGAGGGGCATACGGCGGCTATCACAGTGGAAGTACAAAGCAGCCTCTCAAGGCAATTCTCTAGTCCGGCCATTAAACGTCTGGACACCGTCAAGCGCGCCCGGAGTAACCTACAACAAGACCGCCTGGCACGTTCCAAGCAAGCGTAGCAATGCAGCCCCAACCCCAGCCCTTGCGAACTTGCGAAACCAGTGTTACGCATACATAACTATGCTCTGGAAATACCATGGGCACAGGGGGAGGGGCACCATCATGGCACGCCCGAAACGCGGCTTAAACCGCACTAGGGGCTGCCGATTTCTTAATTTTCTCTTATTTTCAGGACTCCATTCTTCGGAAGGCTTGTCCGGCACTACAATTGCCGCACAAACGATACAACCAGGGAAGCGGAAAGCTACGCCGCACTATGGAAGTCTAAGGTGGTCTCTATAACGAGCAGTATACCTGTTTCACATAACATTCCGCAGCTCGCCCCTGGAAAGGACATGTTAAATAGTCCCATCTTTTGCTTATTGCACTATTTGTATTGTTCTGCTTTGATCGTAGCTTTTTTAAATAAACAATGCATAGCTTCCGTCTATTATTGCATTACTCCTTTTTACGAATATATGTTCATTAATGACATGTTGCACCCGTACACTTTGGTACGGCCAATACGCCAGGGGCTTAAGTACCCCACAATACGGTGTGAGAAATTCGAACACTTTCACAAGTGTGGCACCCCAAACTTATAGCATTATATGCATCAGCTCCGAATCATGCCTTGGGTCAATAGTAGGGTTTGCCCGGCTCCTATGTTTTGGTACCTTACATTCTGTTATATCGGCTAAGGTAGCACTAGGAGAACTACTGCGATTGTGCCCCAGTTGAGCATGGCTAAGCACCTCAGTAGAGAAAGCTAAAACTGACCGTCGTGATTAGGCGAGAGCTGGTCGCTGTTCGAGAGGTTTTTGAGTCCCTAAAGACTTATGCCACTTAGAGCGAGGAGTCGGCTTTGTCCGGCCTAGGCGTGGATAGCGCCCCGAACTCAGTCTTCCGAACACTAGGGGCTTCACCGAAATTTAAAATTATAGAATTCTATAGCTAAGTGAGAGTGTTCAAGCATTATAGTCCGATTGCCTTGTTCGTTGTGTTGAGCGCCTCCCTCGAAGGACCCAAGAATGGGAAAAAGAGCGCTCATGTTTATCCCGAACACCCCAGCACTCGTGGCATGGGGGCAGAAGCCAACGACTCGCCATCTCTCAAATTTGATAAACGGCCGCACAGAAGGTAATATTTTAAATTCCAAAGCGTTGCTTAGCGCATATGAACAAATTTTCAGCGTACAGGATGACAAATGCGAGTTTACTCAAAAATTACATCTTTGGAGCATTCATCCGCTATAAGGCGGTCACCCTTCAGGACGCCCTCATAATACGCTTCCGGGATGCGATGCTCCTTGCCCGGTGGCGGCCCGTCCTTACCCAGCTTCTCTGCATCCATCTTGCCCCAATGCACTTTAGCATGGGCAAGCGCCCTACGGGCACCTTCGATGCAGACAGAGCGCTTGATTACTTCAAGCCGTGGACAGGCATCCACCAGCCGCCTCACCAGCCCGAAGTAGCTCCCAGGCAGAGCCTCTCCAGGCCAAAGCCGAATTACGAGGCCCTTTATGGCCTGTTCAGCCACCTTGTGGAGCTCGACCATTTGCTTCAGCTGGTTGCTCAAAGGCACCAGGAGCTCCCCTCCTCGGATTGGTAGTAGGCGGCGGCATCAGACACACTACGGGGCAAATCTGCGAATGCTCCTGGAGAGCTCCGGACTCGGGTAAGTAACAAGTAATTCACTTTCACGTGCTTGCTTTGCAAAATGAATGCCTTACCCGCCGCTATCTTCTTCATCGCTTCAATTTCTTGGAGGGCTTTCTGGGCTTCGGCCTTGGCAGACTTCGCGCTTTCGAGGGCTGTCGCAAGCTCGGACGCTTGCGTCTTTGACTCAAGTTCCAAACTCTCGTGTTTTTGCACGAGAGCCTGGAGCTATTTCTGCACCTCCTCCACCCGCGCCTCCTGCTTCCCTCTCTCTGTGCGCTCCGTGGCTGCTCTGTTTTCGGCCTCGGACAACGCTTTCTTAAGGGTTGCCACCTCGGTCATGGCCCCTATAATAGCACGTTGATCCTACCATTTTTTGCAACCACATCTTCTCTATATACTTGCGCAAGGTATTACTTACCTTCCTTCTCCTCAAGTTACCTCTTGGCATGGTCAAGCTCGTTCTCGGACTGCACGAGGTTTTGCTTCAGCGTATCCACCTCCACAGTCAGTGCGGCGGAGGCCAGCAGCGAAGCCTGCATACACATATTGACTTGATTATGTTAGACTCTTGCGAATGTTATTAGATCCTGTCTTTGGCTTTTCTTTCCGAACACCGAACAGAGCATCAGGGGCTATTGTCTATGCGGCAATATTTTTACATATTCTTTACTTACCTCAAAGCCTGTTAGAAGACTGGCACAGGCTTCAGTCAGTCCGCTCTTGGCGGACTGAACCTTCTGGTACTCATAATAGTGTGGTGCTCCTCGTCGATGGAGGCGTCGTTAAGCACCTCCAGCAAATTGTCCGGTGCCTCCGGTTGGACGGAGGTCGCCGGCTCGGTAGGCTTGCTCCTCTTGGAAGGAGGCTGCCTACCGGAGTCCGGAACCGTTGAAGGTTCTGGCGCGGTGTCCGGCTCAAGGCCGGACTTGGAGCCCTTGGGGGTTCTATCCCCTTTACGCCTAGAGTCCGGGAGGTCGCCTTGTGGCGCCTCCAGGACCACCTCCTCCTGTCTTGGAACCTGTTGGGACGCCACCGTGGCGTCATCCGTAGGATGGGGGGAGGTAGCCGTCGGAAGCGAATTCACATCCGACGAATCCAGGGAACCGCTCGACGACACGTCGAGCCGGTCTTTGGGTGGACTGCATAAACATGTTTGACGTAAGGAAAAGCTATGCAATGGGGGAATACTATGAATCACTCTGGTATCCGGATACTTACGATCTCGCCAGGGGCTTGGCCCTGTGCGGCCACTCCTCTTCGCCGTCGTCGGCGTTGGTGGAGAAGTCCGGAGGAGGGGTCTTCCCCTTCTTGGACCCTTCGGCCTCCCCAGTTGGGGCGGCCTTCCTTTTCTTCCCTTCCCCCGCTGGAGGGGGAGAAGTCTCTTCTTCCTCCTCCTCGTCTTCATGGGAGGAGTGCGCCTTGGAGTTGTTGGATGATGAATCCGACACCTCCTGGCGCCGGGCACTCTTTCGAGTCCCCGTGGCCTTCTTCTTGGCCTTCTTCTCCGGCACCACATAGGGTGTCGGAACCAGCAGCTTCGCCAAGCGAGCGTCCGCTGGGCCTTCGGGCAAAGGAGCTGGACAGTTGATTTGTCCGGACGTCTCCTGCCAATCCTGTCAAAGGTAAGGGAGCTTAGATCCCGCATGGAGTCAAACTATGAAAAACTAATACCCTGTAAAAGGTAAAAACAGCTTACCACACGAGCGTGACGCTGCGTGCTGAATCCGCGATCCTCAGTAGCGGATGCGGGGGCCTCGGCGCCCGTGAAAAGCACCTTCCAGGCATCTTCGTACGTCGTGTCGAAGAGCCTGCTCAGAGTTCGGTGCCACACCGGGTCGAACTCCCATAGGTTGAAAGCCCGTTGTTGACACGGGAGGATCCGGCGGATGAGCATAACCTGGACTACGTTGACAAGTTTGAGCTTCTTGTCCACCAGGGTTTGGACGCATGTTTGGAGTCCGGTCAGCTCTCCTTTTTTACCCCACGACAGGCCCGTCTCTTTCCAGGAGGTGAGCCGCAAGGGGGTCCGGATCGGAACTCGGGGGATGCGACCCATTCAGGGTCGCGCGGCTCGGTGATGTAAAACCACCCCGATTGCCACCCCTTTAGGGACTCCACGAAGGAGCCCTCGAGCCATAGGACGTTGGGCATCTTGCCCACCATGGCGCCTCCCCACTCCGCCTGGGTGCCGCGCACCACCTTCGGCTTGACATTGAAAGTCTTGAGCCGTAGGCCGAAATGGGGGCAGATACAGAAGAAAGCCTCGCACACGACGATAAACGCCGAGATGTTGAGGACAAAGATCGGGGCCAGATCGTGGAAATCCAGGCCATAGTAGAACATGAGCCCCTGGACAAATGGGTGGAGAGGAAAACCCAGTCCGCGGAGGAAATGGGGGAGGAACACCACCCTCTTATGGGGCCTAGGGGGGGGGATGAGCTGCCCCTCTTCGGGAAGCCGGTGCGCAATGTCGTTAGACAAGTATCCGGCCTTCCTCAGTTTTTTGATGTGTCCCTCCGTAACAGAGGAGACCATCCACTTGCCTCCCGCTCCAGACATGGCTGGAGAAGGTTGAGGTGGGGTGTGCGGACTTGGGCGCTGGAGCTTGAGTGCGCGGAAATGGATAGGCAAAGGAGGAAGAAGGCGTGGATGAAAAGGTGGATCCTTATCCCCTTATATGGGTGGACGCGACTATGCGTCCCCACCAGCCTAGTAAAACTCGCTTATCTCCCAAGTGCCATAATCAATGGCGCGGTTGGGTTACCCACGCCCGTATTGATGAGAATCCCGGAATAAGGGGACACGATTTCTGCTTTGACAAGACATGCCAAGGAAACCGCCTCGCTAAACGCGCTGAGGTGGGACAGTAAAACGATTCGAATAAAGACTTGGCCGTGGTGTGATGTCACGCTACGGATTACGCCAGCAGATTAGATTTGTGTAAATATTATTTTCTCTATGGCAATATGTGGAAACTTATTTTGCAGAGCCGGACACTACCTTTGTTTTCAAAATCTTCTATGAAGTACTTGGAGGAGGAACCCGCCTTGCAATGCCGAAGACAATCTGTGCGCCAGACTCGTCGTCAATGAAGCCTGGTTCAGGGGCTACTGAGGGAGTCCTGGATTAGGGGGTGTCCAGATAGCCGGACTATACCTTCGGCCGGACTCCTGGACTATGAAGATACAAGATTGAAGACTTCGTCCCATGTCCGAAAGGGACTTTCTTTGGCGTGGAAGGCAAGCTTGGCGATACGGATATGTAGATCTCCTACCATTGTAACCGACTCTGTGTAACCCTAGCCCTCTCCGGTGTCTATATAAACCGGAGGGTTTTAGTCCGTAGGATGAACAACAATCATACCATAGGCTAGCTTCTAGGGTTTACCCTCCTTGATCTCGTGGTAGATATACTCTTATACTACCCATATCATCAATATTAAACAAGCAGGACGTAGGGTTTTACCTCCCTCAAGAGGGCCCGAACCTGGGTAAAACATTGTGTCCCCTGCCTCCTGTTACCATCCGCCTAGACGCACAGTTCGGGACCCCCTACCCGAGATCCACCGGTTTTGACACCCACAGGAGCCAATAATGGCGGGCTAATTTGAAGGGGGACAACTAGTACAAGCTATCCTGACAAAAGTAGTCTTCTCCTGCACAAAGTTCTGGTAGTGACGCTATTCTGGGCTCCACGGTGACCTCCATCTTGCAGTCCATGGTCTTGGTCTTGTTGCACCAAAATGGCAACCTTTGCCTGAGGCCTCGGTACTCCGCGGTTGCGCTTGCCCCCTTTGCACCAAAGAGGAAACAAGGACGCTATGCGCGCTGGCGCCTGCCTGGCGCCCGCCTGGTGTCAATCGTCACGGCTCATGTCACAAGAACCTCGTGAGGTTCGCCTCGCCTTGATATCTTCGCTCCTCGTGAGCCTGCCTAGCTCGGCCACTCCAGAGGAGGTCTTGTATCATCTGCCTCGCGAGGCTTAGCCCCTTGCGAGGGTCTTGGGTGCTTTGTTGGTGAAGATGGGCCGTACGTCTTGCTGGCTCAGCCACGCCGCGGGCCGCAGGCAGGCAAGTCTAGGGACCCCCGTTTCCAGGACGTCGACAGTAGCCCCCGGGCCCAAGGTGCGCGCGGGCTTGGCTTCGCGGCGAAGCCAAGGGTCAAGCTCGAAGCGCCGCATGCCCCAAAAGCCTGCGGCCTCGGTTGACGCATGGCGGTTGATTGGACGTGGGCGTCTCCACTTCCCCACGCTGCTTCGGCGACTGCACGACTTGACAAGTCCCTGCGACATGTAAGGGAAACCATCATTACCTGTGATCGTGGGAGACGCTGGGTGGCCTTCTCTTGCTATAAATGGGGAGGGGGCGGAGCCCCCGTTGCCCATCTCTTCCTTGCTTGCATCCTCCTTCTCGCTCCACTTCTTGCTCCAATGGCGCCCATCAGAAGATTCTCCACCGAGGAGAAGGGGGAAGCCCCCCGGTATGCCCCAGAGCCACTCCCACCAAAGAAGAGGTCAATACATCACCGTGACGAGGCGGCGTTGCAGGTGGTGGCGAGGCCTTTGTGCGAGCGGCCTCCGTCGGGGTACCCACTACCCTTGTACGCCCAAGCCATAGGCTCGGGAGGACGAAGTGGCGAGTAGCGTCACCCACACCGCACCTAGGGTCGCTGCACCTCGGTGACGCGGGCCATCCACGTGGCGCACTCCTCGCGCGAGCTGGTGCTGTGGACGTCGAGGCCTCTGAACTCCTGGATCCGCTTCCCACGGTTCTTCTACGACGTGATGCCACTGAGGGGGCCTCTCGAGCTCTGGGTGCAGCATGCTGATTGTGGCACTCCGGCGATCAAAGCGAAAATCGAAGTGGTACCCGTTGGCAAAATCTTCATGACTCGTGGTTGGGGCGAGATTGCACAGATCTATCACGTGAGGGGTGCCCTTGCGATCCACTTCGAGTACGACGGCACCTCCACGCTTCTCTTCAAGGTCTTTGACGCTGAGGGCCGCCTCCTGGAGTGCTGCTCTGAAGAAGAGCGTGAGGCTTATGCATGCTCCGCCCACGACTACTCCAGCAGCAGCAGCCCTTGGGAGTCCAGCAGTTCTCCTGAGCTCTACGAGACTCCGGAGACGAGCGACGACAGCTATGTCCCCCCGAGCTCTCATCGTGCCCGGGGCAAGGCTGCGGCATCCGGCCGCCGCCGCCGCTGATCTGGATGGGGTCGGCGCCGGCCTCCCGTGGCCCACTATTGATGATTGCGTCTGCCGCGGGAGGATGTAGATAGGATCCCCCTTAGCATTAGCTTTTGATTCCTGTGAAGGATCATGAATCACCCCATGGGCGCATGTAAGGATTTGCAATGCCTTTGTACCTATTTTCCTTGTTATGAAGATTTGACGAACGCGCGTCCCGTTAAGGCTCGGCCTTCCCTTTCTTTCCTCGCGATAGCTTGTTGCTCTACGCTGATGGGTCCCGGTCCCAAGGCGGCTACAGCCATCGCTGGTATGCCAGGTCGCGATGCCGTGGTCAAGGCCAGGAGGTGCGCGGCCCGAGGTCCAGTAAGAGCCCCTGAGGCGCGATGCTCAAGAGGTCCCCCTTAGCGCCCAAGCGGCCATGGAAAGGGAAGAAAGGAAGATGACTTGGCCGCAACAGGGTTGCGGCATGGGGTGAGCGACTATTAGGCCCAAATGTTTTGCTAATCTGAGGGCGAAACTTATCTTGATGACTTCGCGATGATTCCCGATGTTGTGCTAGGGCTGCGCGTCAACTCATGTGACATAGCTAGGCCGGCCTGTGCGAGTTTTCCTTCTTCCGAGCTCCTCTTAATGCTCTTCCTCCTCTGGTCCCGGCCCTCGAGCGAGCTCAGCCGCCGCTGGTATGCCAGGGCATGATGTCGTGGTCAAGGCCAGGGGTGAGGGCTAGAGAGCCAGTAAGAGCTCCTGAGTTGCGATGTTCAGGAGCCCCCCCTTTAATGCACAAGCATGTCGCACGAGAGGAAAGGAGACTCGCGGTGCCGCCTCCTACCCTTCCTGCGGGGTTCCTGTGAACAGGCATAAGGAGAAACATGGTTTGTCGTGACTACCACCTGCCTGCCGCTGGTTGGTCCGGATGAAGTGAAGGCATTGAGGGCCTGATGAGGTGACGTGCATGGTGCATGGTGCATGCCGCGAGCCAGAGCTCGACCACTTAGATTTGTCGGTCGTGGCAGGGACGGACCCATGCACCAGCGCCGTGCCTGTGTAGGGGCCCCGAGGGGGGTGATGATTGAGCAGGTGATAGCAGTTGGTAGGTTAAGCATGAAGAGCAGATTGCCTGAGATAAATGCAGGAAGGTACATGCCACTGGGTCTGGCCCGAGCGGCGTGGGGATGATGCGGCCCGAGGGGCGCCCCTAGCGAGGTAAGCTTAGGAACATAAGCAAAAGGGATACAGGCCACAGGGACAGACCCACGTGGCCTGGGAATAGTGCAGCCCGAGGGGCGCTCCCAGCTTAAATGAACTTGGAAGATGTCACCTGGGTCTGTAGATGAAGTAGAGCTGGTGCAGCTGAAGCCACGTGTCGAAGGAATGACTCATCATGAGCCACCGGGACCCTGAGCCTCGGGAGGCTCTCGGGGCTCAGGAGGTTCCCTGAAGGCCGCCGCCATCTCCTCCAGAACGATGTGGAACCTGGCCTCCTGAGCCGCCTGGACTTGCCGCATATTGCGCCGATGGGCTGACGCCACGCTCGGCAAGCCGAAGGGCATGCGAACGAAGTTGTGTGGTGGACCCTCACAGCGGCCCACGCATGATGGCCAGAAGCGTTCCTGAGATGCGGCCCTGTTGAGCCCGAGGATGTCAATGCAGGCGCGCAGCTCAGCACCCTCGCCTGGGTGGTGAGCCACACTCTTTGAGCGGCTGTCGCCATGCATGGCTCTTGCGTCTTGTATCTCTTGGGTGGTCTTGGTGATGAACTCCTGGGTGGTGGGCATTCCTTGCCCCATGCTCTCCTGAGGAACACGTGCCACGAAGCATGCTTCCAAGTGGTGCCCAAGCGCCTCCCTCGTGAGATTGGCAAGGTATGAGGCCCTCCAGAAGAGAACCCCGAGCCTTGCATGAGGAGGGCACCGGGCGCACTTTCCTATGTGGTGGAGGGAGGCGCCCCTGGAGCGGGCACCGATCCTGACGAGGCTCCTGATGTGACGCCATCTTCCTGGGGTCCTGCACGGCGTGGTAGCTTCTTCTTGGGGATGGTCTCCGGAGGGCTTCACTTCTGCTATCAGGGTTGTCGATTGCCGTGGCTTTGAAGGCGCGCTCAAGGGAGCACACCGCATCCCCGCTTCCTGGCATCTTGAGGACGTTGTAGCCGTGGTGAGTGTCTGCCATGAACTTGGCCAGGGCTGGGTACCCGAGGATGGCATTGTACGGCAGGCGGATGTGTGCGACGACGAAGTCGATGAGCTCGGTGCGGTAATTCTTGCGCTCCCCGAAGGTGACAAGAAGGCGGACTTGCCCTATTGGTGTGGTGGAACCATCAGTCACTCCCGAGAAAGGCTTGGTTTGCTGGAGCTGCTCATAGGGCACTTGGAGGCTGTTGAATGTGTCGGTGGATAGGACGTTGAGCCCTGCGCCGCCGTCGATGAGAGTCTTGGTGACTTGCACATTGTTGATGACTGGGGAGCATAGCATAGGGAGTGTGCCAGCGGTGGCTGCCCACTTGAGCTGGTCGGCCGAGCTGAAGGTGATGGCGCATTGGGACCATCGGAGCGGGCGCGTGGCCTCGAGCTTGGGGAGCGCCGCGTTCACCTCGCGAGCGAACTGTTTGAAGATGCGCTGAGAGGCTGGGGCCTGAGCGCCGCCCAAGATGCAAGCGACCGCGCGCGGCTCCTGGAAGCCCCCAACCCCCTCGTCCTGGTGGTGGTCGTTGTTCCTCCTTGGCGGCGGCAACGGGGGAAGACCAGCGTTGCCCTGGGGGAGATCCTCATGAGGCGGGTCCCTCCAGGCACCCTCACGAGGTTGGTCCTGCCAGCGGTCCTCATGAGGCCGGTCACGCCACTCCTGGCGCAGGCCACGTTCATCCCAGCATCCGCCTCCGCGTCCTCCTCCAGGGCCGTAGCCCCGGTCGTTGCGCTCGGGACGTCGGCCAAAGCGTCCTTCTCGAATGGCTCTGAGCTCTTGATAGTCGCTGGTGTTGTGGCTGTTCAGGTTGTGGAAGGCGCAGAATGGGCTGCCGTTCTTGGATGACTCGGGCTGATCTCTGCCTCGCTTGGTGTCGGGCTCTTCTGCGAGCACTACTGCCTCCTTGCGCTTCACGTCCTTGGCCTTGGCCTTCTTTTCCTCCACTCCTGCAGCTGGCAGCTCAAGGAGAGAGAGACGCCCCTCCTCAGCTCTTGCGCACCTGGTCGCCAGGTTGAACAGCTACTGAGATGTGCAAAGCTCCTCATGGATTGCCAGCTCTTCCTTCATTTTGACGTCGCAGACGCCATCGGAAAACGCGGAGATGATGGCCTCGTCCGTGACCTTGGGGATCTTGAGGCGGGTGTTGTTGAAGCGCCGGATGTACTTCTGGAGGGTCTCTCCTGGCTGTTGCTTGATGCGGCGTAGGTCGCCAGCGACCGGTGGGCGGTCACGAGTGCCCTGGAAGTTGGCGACGAAGCGGTCGCGCATCTCGTCCCAGGAGGAGATGGAGCTGTGCTGCAGGTTCAGGAGCCAGGAGCGGGCCCCATCCTTGAGAGCCATGGGAAACCAGTTTGCCTTGACTTTTTCATCGCCGTTGGCCGCTTCGATGCTCAACTCATAGAGCTGCAGGAACTCCACGGGGTCGGCCGTGCCGTAGTACCGAGGAGGCAGATCTGGCTTGAACTTGTCGGTGTTCTAGGAATGGGGGTCCCCAGACTTGCCAGCCAGCAGCCTACGGCGTGGCTCAAGTAGGGGGCCAGCGCGGCCCATCTTCATCAGCTCAAGCTCAAGAACCTCGCGAGGGGCCAAGCCTCGTGGGGCAGACGACAGGAAGCTTCCTCAGAGGCAGCCTCGTCAGGCAGGCTCGCGAGGAGGCAGAGAGATCAAGGCGGGGATACCTCGCGAGGAGCCCATGACGCAATCCATGACGATCGAGACCAGGCGGGCGCCAGGCGGGCGCCGGCCTACGCAGTGTTCGAACCTCAAGGGTCTGCCGGAACCCGAAATCTAACATTTGGCGCGCCAGGTAGGGGTGCGACGGAATCCTTCTTCCTCCGCATCACGTTCCGTCGCCTGGCTGTTCAGATGTCAAGCGACCCGGCAGCCAACGCCGACCGCTGGGCAGCGTGGCCCGCCCATGCCGTGGCACCAGCCCAGGGCGACCTCAACCTTGCGCCTCAGGCAGCCCGCGCTCCGCAGGGCACTGCGGGGCACGGGCGACATGGCCAGACGCCGCCTGCCCTCACACCACGGCAGGTGCGGGCCGCCGCAAGGGCCTCAGACCACGCCGCGGCCACAACGTCGTACACCCGACGGGAGCAAGCGAATTCCAGGGCCGCGCTCACGGTGGCCCGAGAGCTGCTACGGTGCCGACTGCTGGAGGGCGGCCGCGACGTGTTGTTGGAGCGAGTAGCTGAGCTCCTAGACGCCGCTGCCTCAAGAACACCTCCTTACTGCATCCAGCTGCCACCCCAGACCCACGGCGGGCTGCATGGTGGTATCGTGCGCACGCACGCGACATCAAGTGGACTCCAAGGCCCGTCCAGCACCAACACCTCCGCCAGCACTGGGCGACAAGTCACGCCAGCCCCCTCTCAGGCCAGTGAAGGGGTGCACGCTGTGGCCTTCGGCCTCGGCGGACCGCCGTGCCATCACCCCCAAGACGGCGCTCCAAGCCAGGCTACATGGCATACAGGGTGCTACGGCGAGGCGCACGAGGCGGTGGCCCCAGAAGCTTATGTGCCCCGCATGGTGGATCAGGGGTGCATGCTGGAAGAAGATCATGGCTCATTCCTCGGGCCAGGCTGGGGCGAGGAGACGCCAGAAGCTGAGCTGTTTCGGGAACCCCAGGAGAGCCTCGACAACCGCACCGGTGGTGGCAACTATCGGGTACCACTCATCCCTCAGGAGCAAGCTTGTGCTAACCATGGGTTGCAGGAGATACAGGTCTCCGCAGCAGGTGGCTGCCCCAATTCTGCAGCCTCATACCCCTCAGGAGTAGGGCGCAGGGGGCTGCAGGAGAGGAGCCGACATTCGGGTTCGTCCCCGCGACGGTCGGAGCAAGGCGTTTTCAGGAGGTAGGCCCGTGCCGGGGAGGTGCCCCAGGGCCTGCCCCCGGTAGGGGACCCCTGGTCGTCGGGGGAACCGCTGGCGACCGCTCTGCCTCATTGGCGTCGTCCTGGTTTCCGGTCGCCGTCGATGGCGGCAGAGTGTGGCACAAGGCGGGGCCCTCTTCTGGCGATATGAAGCAAGGCCGGTACCTGTGAAGAAGGCCCAGTGCCTGTGAAGCTTGCCGCCTGTGACACTCTCATGTAATAATGAGTGGGGCTGTACACGCCCCGGAGTCTCCGAAGAGCCGCCCTCGGGCCTCGGGGGCTCCCGCCCACGCCTAGTGGCAGCACTTAGCTCCGCGCTGGTGAGAACACGTCGAAGACTAGACTAGGTGCCGGACGCGGCCTTTTGCTTTTGCCTTTCCTTGTTGACAAGTTCTTCGATTTGGATTTAAGTTGGATTTGAGCTCGATGCTCGCGTGTGTTTGGGGGAAGGGGTGTTTAGTCTTGTTCGAGCAATCTCTCGCGTTCTGGTTTCGGCTTTGCGTCCAAAGTTAGTGTCGACTGCCCCCCCTCCCCCTCGCGAGCCCCTCGTGAGCCGGGCTAGGGCCAGGCGCGTTCTACAGCCGGGACCGTTGTTGCCATGCCCTCTCCGGAGGTCCTCTTCGCGGAATCTACAAGTTAATCAGGCGACAGCCGAGGTACGGCGGCCCCGCAGGCCCGCTCAGGACTCGTCGGGGTCGGAAGGTACACAAGTCATCTGACTCATCACCAGGCCAGCTGCTAAGTTCACACACAATGTTATACTTAGCAGGGTACTAATTGCAAACCTTTACATGAGGGGCTACCCTCCCAAAATGCTCTTACATTCTTCAGGGCCAATCCTGAACCTTCTTCGTGCAGGATAAACAGCAGTGACAAGCGGTCAGTCGGACATATCACTCACCACGTCTTCTTGGGCATCCTCGGAGGCATCGCTGGCGTCGTTGACATTGCCGCCGCCGCCAGCATCTCTGTCAGCGCCAGGCTCGTCCACAACACCACCTTCATTGGCGGCCACGACCACGCCATCATCATCAGACACAAAGGCCCTGACGAGGGCATCCATACTGTCCTCCACCCATCGCGCCAGGGCACCCCGGACGGCTATGGGCACGGGTGCGATGGCAGCGTTGAAGTCAAAGTGGGGGTCCATGTCCAGCAGATAGCTCAAGACGCGGGAGAATGCACGCCCGAGAAAGGCTCGGCTCCTCTCTTCGACAAGCCAACGGGACCTTTCGGAGCGGTTCTCTATAAGCGTAACCACATTGGTGAAAAACTGGAGGTTGCCGGTGTAGTTGACCTCGTGCGGCTCCTTAGTGGCAGCCTCGCAGATGTTGCCCAAAGCTGAGTTGGCCCTTTCTTTGAGCGTTTGAAGCATGGGGCCATGCTGACACTCCAGAACCCGCCATCAACGGATCTCGTCCTCATTCCGCTGCGTGATGGCCTCGGCATCATCAACCCTCTGACGGAGAAGAAGCTGCTCGGCCCGGGAAGAGGACAGCTCCGCCTGTGCTGCGCTGAGGGCAGCTGCGGAGGAGTCCACACGCCGCGTCACTTAGGCCAGTTTGGCCCTGAGGGATGCGGTCCTTCCCTCAGCCTCGGCCTTGATCAGGCCCAACCTCGTCTCATATTTGCGCTCGAAGGCCGAGCGAGCTTCCGCCATGAGGCGATCGACTTCTTCCTGGGCCCAGGCTTCGCGCGCGGCAATGTCATCTTCCGCCCGAGCCACCAGGCGCTCCCTCGTCTCCAACCGCTCGAGATCAAGGTTGCGCTCAGCGGCCTCTAGCGTCGGTGCCTCCTCCTGCTTCAGAAGCTCCGCCCGATCAACAGGGGCCCCCTCCATCGACTCAAGGGCCGCCTAGCGCAGTTCCACTTGCTGCTCCAGGGAGTTGCTCCAGGGAGTTGCCTCAGGCCAGGAGCTCCCATGCGCGCTCCTCGCATCCTTGCGCCGTCGGTCTGCTTCTCGAGCCTCCTCGACGGCCTGGGAACAGGCCTCCTGCGAAGCTGCCAGCGACACTTCAGCCTTTGCGTTTTCGAGATCACGCTGGTGACGCGCGAGGGCGATGGCTACCTTTAGTTTGCGCCTCTCCTTAGCAAGGCGCAAACCTTCGGCCTCGAGGCACGCATCCTCGTCAGTAAGCTCTGCCCCGATCCGGCTCACCGCATCCGACACTCTCTGGAGGAACTCTTCGCGAAGGGCGCGTTGCTCCCGAGCGCGCCTGAGCACGTCTTCCACATCACCCTCTTCCACCGGAGCATGCGGATGGCCCCAAGGCGGCAGGCCCCCTCTCGGCGCGGGGCTGGGGGTTGGCGCCCTAGCCAACGCCGAATGGACCTCTTTGGGAATCTGGTCTGGCATCGGTCCACCCACAGAGGTGGAGGCAAAGATAGACTTCAGCCATTCACCATCTATGATCCGAGGAGGAACGCAGGGCAAGCCGGATGTGCCCCAGGAGGACTCATGAAGAAAGGACAACGGGCGCGCAGGCTCGAGGTGCCCTATGGAACGGACCACTCCACCAACTGGTCTGGCAGCAGGGGTGCCGCTCGAGCTCAGCGAGCCCAGGGCCAGCGGAAAAGGCGAAGCTTGGGGGGATGGCTCCCGGGCTAGCTCAGCGGATACCGCAGGGCAGGGCCTGAAAGGGCCACAATCAGTCGCAGGGACAACAAAGTAAATGAGCAAGGAAAGAAGAAGACTTACTCGTCCATGGCAAAGTACTTCCTGTGCTTCAACAAGCGGCAAGGGCGGTCGTTGCCACCCAAGGCCTCCTTCCTCTTACGGAGGGCCTCGAAGTCTATGTGGAACCGACCTAAGTACCCAGCGCAGGGGTTGGCCCCTGGTGTGGAAGAAGCATCAAGATGATCAGCGCTGGAGGAGTCAGCCTGGGGGCGCCGTCAGGCGTCGCCTCGCGAGGAACGACTGGGGGCTCAGGAGCCCCGGCCTCAGGAACCACAGGCCGCAACTCCGCACCTGCCGCCGCTCTAGGGCGGGCCTTAGGAAACGCCGCATGCGAATCTTCTCGCGGCATCAGCACCTCGACATCGGGCGCCTCAACTCTCGCCAGTTCTCGTATCCCCACCCTATCGCCCGAGGAAGGGCCGCTGTGGGCGGCAGGAGAAGCAACCACGGTGGCTGGGTTCTCGTGTGGCCCCGTGAAGCCAGCCGGGCACAGTCCCCACTCGTCGAAGCCGGGCATCTGCCTGGGGAAGGATCGCCAGTCAAGACCCTGAGCACCGTCCACAGCACTTCAGGCGCCAAGTCCTCCTCCTGAAGCCGCATGCGGTCTCCATGCCCCGCAAAGTCCGACATCCGGCGAGAGTGGCGCTGAAGAGGAGCAATGCGACATTGGAGGAACTCCTTCACCACCTTGGGCGCTGTCACATTGAGCGCCCTCAAACTCTAGAAGCGGCGCCAGACAAAGGCGAGCCGGGGGCTCGCGAGCACCTCACGGTCCCAACCCGCGTGAGGAACAGCAGGCGAGGTCGGGTGCGAGAGCAGAGGGTTGGGCACTCCAACGTCCACGTACAGCCACCGCTCTCTGAACATGGCCTCAGAAGGAGGAAGGCCGAAGTCGATCCCTGAAGCGATCGTCTCTGGCACAGCTAGGAACCTCACACACCCTGAGCACTGAGTGGGATCGCTTAGGCGCAAGGAAAAGAAGTGGCGCAGCAGGGCCACGGGAGGAGGAATGCCTATCATCGACTCGCAAACAAAAGCAAAGACAGCCAGAAGAGTAATGGACTCCGGCCTGAGGTGCATCATGCGGATCTGATAATGGGAGAGCACCGCGTTGAAGAAGGCAGAAAAGGGGGGAACCAGACCCGCCCATAGGGCATCGGCGAAGAATCGAACCTCCGTGACGATCCTATCAAGGGAGGCATGGGACGCAGGCCAGGCTGTGGTCCTGCCGCACTCGTTGAATATAGTTGCAAGGGTGGAGCGGACCTTGTCCAAAGCTTCTGGATTGAGTATGATCGACCGGGCGACAGCGGGGGTCGCCGTGGGAGGTGTGCGGGGCGAAGGCGCGGGCTTCTTTCCCCTTCCTTTCTCCGTCGGCGCCATGGCGGTGAAGAGGAGGAAGAACTCGAGCCGAATTGGCGGCGGAGGCTGGAGCTCAAAGAAGAAGGAAAGGTAGGAGGCGGGCGAGCAGCGGAAAGGAGGAACAACTGTGTGCAACTACGGGTCCGCTTAGCCGGGCGCGTAACAAGCCGTCGTGGGGAAGCGCAGACGCCCACGTCCAGTCAATCGCCACGCGGCGCCCGAGGCCGCAGGCTTTTTGGGCCCGCGGCGCTTCGTGTTTGCCCCTTCACTTCCCTTGTAGGCCAAGCCCGGGCGCGCCTTGGGCTCGGGGGCTACTGTTGGAATTCTGGGAACGGGGGTCCCTAGACTTGCCTGCCTGCGGCCTGCGGTGTGGCTCAAGTGGGGGCCCAGCGCGGCCCATCTTCATCATCTCAAGCTCAAGACCCTCGCGAGGGGCCAAGCCTCGTGGGGCGAACGACAGGAAGCTTCCTCAGAGGCACCTCGTCAGGCAGGCTCGTGAGGAGGCGGAGAGATCAAGGCGGGGATACCTCGCGAGGAGCCCGTGACGCAAGCCATGACGACCGATACCAAGCGGGCGCCGGCCTGCGCAGTGTCCTTGTTTCCCCTTTGGTGCAAAGGGGGCAAGCATAGGCCAAGGCATCGGGCAAAGGTTACCATTCCGGTGCAACGAGACCAAGACCAGCAGAGCGGCAGGACGGAGGTCACCATGGAGCCCAAGACGGCGTCATCACCAGTGCTTTTGGCAGCCGAAGACCACCTTTGGTCAGGATAACTTGTACTAGATGTTCCCCTTCAAAATGGCCAATTGTTGGTGCCCTTCCCGCTCACTATTTGGGGAGAGGCCCAGGGCCTCTATAAATAGAACTAGCCACACAGAGTAGAGGGACATCTAGAAATCTGGTAGAGCCCTAGCAGAGAGAGTGAGAGGCGACTGAACCCACCCTAGCGGTTCATCGCACCAGCTCAAGAACACCTCTCGCGAGGTTGTTCTTCCCTTGTACTGTTCATCATCAGCCCCTGAGGCAATCCACCACACCACACACTAGAGTAGGGTATTACACCACAATGGTGGCCCGAACCAGTATAAACCTCGTGTCCCTTGTGTTGTTCATTGTTTCCAGCTTAGATCACGCGAGGAGATCGAACATAGATCGGTAGGGGAGATATCTCCACGCGCACCTCGGTGTTCGAACCTCAAGGGTCTGCCGGAACCCAAAATCCGACAGAACTTGCCCGGCCAGGCAACACTGCGCAGCTCAAGGGTGAAGGCAAGGCAGCCTGCCATGGTTGCCGGGGCCCGCTTCGGGGGCGGAGCTTGGTCTTGGCGAGGTCCGTGTTGTGCCACTGCAGGCAGCGCGCGGTCTTGAAGAGGTGGCACGGGGAGCGCGGGTGCAGCTTCTCGCGGTCGCGGGATTTCTTGGCAGCTCCTTTCTTCACGTGCGGGCGCCGGGCACGGCGGATCGCGCCGCAGAGGCGCGCGCCTTGGCGTCAAGGCACCGTCTTGGGGTCGAGGTGGTGGAGGCGTGCCATGAGCCCCGTTGCACGCAGCCTGCTGAGGGGGAGGCAGAGAGTGAGATGGAGCCAGAGAGCCCCCGCGGCACGGACGAGCTCGGCGACGCGGTCGAGCCACTCCTCATAGACGTCGTCGACCGGGCGGTAATGCAGGAGCTCGTTCACCGCGATGAGAGCAGCCCGCGCCTCCAGGGGAGCGCGGTGCGCATGGGACGAAGAGCCAGCAGGAGTGAGCGATGGAGTAGTGGTGCGGCCATCCTGCCGCATCGAAGGATGTTGCGAGGACGCCTGCTGCTCATTTCCCACCGGGCCGCTGGCAGTGTTGGCGGCGGGGGATGGAGAATGACGAGGCGGCCCGCCAACGGGAGCCGTCTGAGGGGCGCGAGCGGCGAGGGCGGCCCGATGCTCAGCTCGAGCGCGGCGAGCATCCTACATGGAGATGACGGATTGGCGGAGCGACGAACCGATGGAAGGGAAGCTACAGCGCACCCCTACCTGGCGCGCCAAATGTCGGGGTATGAGGTCCCAGCGAACCCTTAAGGTTCGAACACTATGTGCGCGCGAAGTCTTTCCCTTCAACCGATCTATGCTCTAGCTTGCTAGGATCTCACGGACGAACTCGATGAACTCACAACACAGATGGACACAAGGTTTATACTGGTTTAGGCCACCGTTGTGGTGTAATAACCTACTCCAGTGTGGTGGTGGTGGATTGCCTCTTGGGCTGATGATGAACAATACAAGGGCGGAACAGCCTCCTGAGGTTAAGGCGTTCTTGTGCTCGGTGAGCTTGTGTGTGAGGTGGTCTCTCTCGAGCTAAGATGATCTCGTCCTCTCTCTCTCACTCTGCTCCCCCTCTCTCCACTGTGGTGGCTAGTCCTATTTATAGAGGCCCTGGTCCTCTTCCCAAATATCGAGCGGGAAGGGAGCCAACAATGGCGGGCTAATTTGAAGGGGGACATCTAGTACAAGCTATCCTGACAAAAGTAGTCTTCGCCCTGAGTATGCACTGTTGCTCTGGGCTCCAAGGTGACCTCCGTCTTGCAGTCCATGGTCTTGGTCTTGTTGCACCGAAATGGCAACCTTTGCCTGAGGCCCCGGTACTCCACGGTTGCGCTTGCCCCCTTTGCACCAAAGAGGAAACAAGGACGCTATGCGCGCTGGCGCCCGCCTGGCGCCCGCCTGGTGTCGATCGTCACGGCTCATGTCATGAGAACCTCGTGAGGTTCGCCTCGCCTTGATATCTCCTCTCCTCATGAGCCTGCCTAGCTAGGCCACTCCAGAGGAGGTCTTGCGTCATCCGCCTCGCAAGGCTTGGCCCTTCGCGAGGGTCTCGGGTGCTTTGTTGGTGACGATGGGCCGTACGGCCTGCTGTCTCAGCCACGCCGCGGGCCGCAGGTAGGCAAGTCTGGGGACCCCGTTCCCAGGACGCTGACAATATCATATCACTTATATTGATTGCATGTGATGTTTATCCTTTATGCATCTTATTTTTCTTAGTACGGCGGTAGATTTATAAGATGATCTCTCACTAAATTTCAAGGTATAAGTGTTCTCCCTGAGTATGCACCGTTGCTATAGTTTGTCGTGCCGAGACACCAGATGATGATCGGGTGTGATAAGCTCTACGTTCACATACAATGGGTGCAAGCCAGTTTTGCACAAGCAGAATACTCGGGTCAAACTTGAAGATCCTAGCATATGCAGATATGGCCTCGGAACACTAAGACCAAAAGGTCGAGCATGAATCATATAGTAGATATGATCAACATAGTGATGTTCACCATTGAAAACTACTCCATCTCACATGATGATCGAACATGGTTTAGTTGATATGGATCACGTGATCATTTAGATGACTAGAGGGATGTCTATCTAAGTGGGAGTTCTTAAGTAATATGATTAATTGAACTTTAATTTATCATGAACTTAGTACCTCATAGTATTTTGCATGTCTATGTTGTTGTAGATAAATGGCCCGCGCTACTGTTCCTTTGAATTTTAATGCGTTCCTAGAGAAAGCTACGTTGAAAGATGATGGTAGAAACTACACGGACTAGGTCTGTAACTTGAGGATTATCCTCATTGCTGCACAGAGGAATTACATCCTGGAAGCACCACTAGGTGCAAAGCCCGCTGCACGAGCAACACCAAATGTTATGAACGTCTGGCAGAGCAAAGCTGATGACTACTCGATAGTTCAGTGTGTCATGCTTTACGGCTTAGAATCGGGACTTCAACGATGTTTTGAACGTCATGGATCATATGAGATGTTCCAGGAGTTGAAGTTAATATTTCAAGCAAATTCCCGAATTGAGAGATATGAAGTCTCCAATAAGTTTTATAGCTGCAAGATGGAGGAGAATAGTTATGTTAGTGAACATATACTCAGAATGTCTGGGTACCACAACCACTTGACTCAATTAGGAGTTAATCTTCCTAATGATAGTGTCATCGACAGAGTTCTCCAATCACTGCCACCAAGCTACAAAAGCTTTGTGATGAACTATAATATGCAAGGGATGGACAAGACAATTCCCGAGCTCTTCGCGATGATAAAGCTGCGGATGTAGAAATCAAGAAGGAGCATCAAGTGTTGATGGTCAACAAGACCACTAGTTTCAAGAAGAAGGGCAATGGGAAGAAGGGGAACTTCAAGAAGAACGGCAAGCAAGTTGCTGCTCAAGTGAAGAAGCCCAAGTCTGGACCTAAGCCTGAGACTGAGTGCTTCTACTGCAAAGGGACTGGTCACTGGAAGCGGAACTACCCCAGGTATTTGGCGGATAAGAAGGATGGCAAAGTGAAAGGTATATTTTATATACATGTTATTGATGTGTACCTTACTAATGCTCGTAGTAGCACCTGGGTATTTGATACTGGTTCTGTTGCTAATATTTGCAACACAAAACAGGGGATACGGATTAAGCGAAGATTGTCTAAGGACGAGGTGACGATGCGCGTGGGAAATCGTTCCAAAGTCGATGTGATCGCGGTCGGCACGCTACCTCTACATCTACCTTCGGGATTAGTATTAGACCTGAATAATTGTTATTTGGTGCCAGCGTTAAGCATGAACATTATATCTAGATCTTGTTCGATGCGAGACAGTTATTCATTTAAATCAGAGAATAATGGTTGTTCTATTTATATGAGTAATATCTTTTATGGTCATGCACCCTTGATGAGTGGTCTATTTTTATTGAATCTCGATAGTAGTGATGCACATATTCATAGTATTGAATCCAAAAGATATAATATAAGTTTAATAATGATAGTGCAACTTATTTGTGGCACTGCCGTTTAGGTCATATTGGTGTAAAGAGCATGAAGAAACTCCATGTTGATGGGCTTTTGGAATTACTTGATTATGAATCACTTGATGCTTGCGAACCATGCCTCATGGGCAAGATGACTAAGACACCATTCTCCGGAACAATGGGATGAGCAACAGACTTATTGGAAATAATACATACTGATGTATGCGATCCGATGAGTATTGATGCTCGTGGCGAGTATCGTTATTTTCTGACCTTCACTGATGATTTGAGCAGATATGGGTATATCTACTTGATGAAACATAAGTCTAAAACATTTGAAAAGTTCAAAGAATTTAGAGTGAAGTGGAAAATCATCATAACAAGAAAATTAAGTTTCTACGATTTGATCATGGAGGTGAATATTTGAGTTATGAGTTTGGTCTTCATTTGAAACAATGCGGAATAGTTTCGCAACTCACGCTACCTAGAACACCACAGCGTAATGGTGTGTCCGAACATCGTAATCGCACTTTATTAGATATGGTGTGATCTATGATGTCTCTTACTGATTAACCGCTATTGTTTGGGGTTATCCTTTAGAGACAGCTGCATTCACGTTAAATAGGGCACCATCGAAATCCATCGAGACGACACCATATGAACTGTGGTTTGGCAAGAAACACAAGTTGTTGTCTCTTAAAGTTTGGGGCTGTGATGCTTATGTATAAAAGCTTCAACCTGATAAGCTCGAACCCAAATCGGAGAAATGTGTCTTCATAGGATACCCAAAAGAGACTGTTGGGTACACCTTCTATCACAGATCTGAAGGCAAGATATTTGTTGCTAAGAATGGATCCTTTCTAGAGAAGGGGTTTCTCTCGAAAGAAGTGAGTGGGAGGAAAGTAGAACTTGATAAGGTAACTGTACCTTCTCCCTTATTGGAAAGTAGTTCATCACAGAAATCAGTTCCAGTGATTCCTACACCAATTAGTGAGGAAGCTAATGATGATGATCACGAAACTTCTGATCAAGTTACTACCGAACCTCGTAGGTCAACCAGAGTAAGATCCGCACGAGAGTGGTACGGTAATTGTTGGGGATATGACTATCAGGTATGACCCGCCCAGGAGGGGCCGGGTCAATCCCAATGGCGGGTTACTTAAAAGGAAGCCTGAAGAGTATACAAGGTGACGGTTTGTGATAAGGCCTATAGTAGGCCCAAGCCCAGAGGCGGCTTAAGGCCTACAAGTATAAACCAGCATGTATGAATAAGACTTGTAAGATAAGGCATGTAAGACGTCACCGAGCCGGACATGTTGTATGAGCCGGCCGGGACTCTGTAGGCCGCAGGGCATCAACCCGTGTATATAAGGGGATGAACCGGCGGCGGCTTAGGGCAAGAAACAACAGATCGAGAGCCAAGCTAGCATATTTCGCTCCTTGGTCATCGAAACCTAGCAATACCACATCAACTGGACTAGGCTTTACCTTCATCGTAAGGGGCCGAACAAGTATAAACCTCTTGTGTCCTTTGTCCCGATTAACCCCTTTAAGCTTCCTAGTTGCGATGGCTCCACGACTAATTCCTTTCACTAGGACATCTGCCATGACAATTCCATGACAGTTGGCACCCACCATGGGGCCAGCGCACGGTGGATTTGAGTTCTTGAAGGGTGAAAGGATCGATATGGTTGACTAGAGGGGGGGTGAATAGGCAACTAATAATTTTTAGCTTTTCATTAACAATTTAAACTTTGCATCAAAGTAGGTTGTCTAGATATGCAACTAGGTCAGCAACCTATATGATGTAACAAGCATAGGAACACACGCAAGCAAGAGATATAACACAAATAAGCTTGCACAAGTAAAGGCACGAGATAACCAAGAGTGGAGCCGGTGGAGACGAGAATGTGTTACCGAAGTTCCTTCCCTTTGAGGGGAATTACGTTTCCGTTGGAGTGGTGTGGAGGGACAATGCTCCCCAAGAAGCCACTAGGGCCACCATATTCTCCTCACGCCCTCACACAATGCAAGATGTCGTGATTCCACTATTGGTGCCCTTGGAGGCGGCGACCGAACCTTTACAAACAAGGTTGGGGCAATCTCCACAACTCAATTGGAGGCTCCCAACGACACCTCGAAGCTTCACCACAATGGACTATGGCTCCGCGGTGACCTCAACTGTCTAGGATGCTCAAACACCCAAGAGTAACATGATCCGCAAGGGATTAGTAGGGGGGGTCAAATTTCTCTTGGTGGAAGTGTGGATCGAGGCCTTCTCAACCACTCCCGAGCAAATCAACAAGTTTGATTGGCTAGGGAGTGAGATCGGGCGAAAATGGAGCTTAGATTAACAATGGAGCTTAGGGTTGGAAGAGATAGGTCAACGGCGAATAAGGGGACCCCTTTTATAGTGTGGGACAAAGATCCAGCCGTTATCCACCTACCAGCCCGCAGCCAGCGGTACTACCGCTCCAGGCCAGCGGTACTACCGCAGGGCCGCGCGGTACTACCGCTTGCTGCCAAGCGGTACTACCGCAAGGTCATGCGGTACAACTGTATAGGCATGCGGTACTGCCGCAACACCAGCAACAGCAAGGGCAGACCTGTAGCACAAGTGCTGAGGGCAGTACTTCCGCGAGAACGGTACTACCGCTCCCCCTTGCGGTACTAACGCAAGGCAGGAATCCCCTAGACAGGGGGGAAGGAAACATTCGTGCCTACTTCTGCTAAAAAACGGAAGAAGCAAAAACCCGACATAGTACTACCGCAGAGGGGCGGTACTACTGCCTGACAACATAGCACGATACTACCGCGGAAGGAATGCGGTACTACCGTGGTAGGCGCGGATGTAAAAAATTACATCCGCCCCTACTACCGTGAGGGGGTGGTACTAGCCTGGTGGGCAATGGTAGTGCAGCTCCAAGGAAGCGGTACTACCATGGGCACCTACGGTACTACCGTGCCTCAGCACGGTACTACCGCTGGTGCCTATGGTACTACCGCTCACCTGGGAGTAGTACTACTGCGAGCCAACACAGCAGCCAGCAACAAGGTGGTGAGAAAACCATGGAGGAAGCTCCAAGGGAAAGGAGGGGACTAGAAAGAGATGTGTACATGATGATTCCACCAAAACCTTTCCGACGCGGACACCCTCTTGATAGTACGGCTTTCCTACGACTCAAATCCACCAAAAAGAAACGTAGAAAAGACGCCGCTTTCAATAGTCTTTGAGGGGCACCAAACTGTCTAGTGCCTAACGATGAAACGTCTAGGAAACTCAAGGAACACGATTAGTCCGCAAACGCATTGTCATCAATCACCAAAACACCTTAGGGATAAATATGCCCTTACAATCTCCCCCTTTTGGTGGATTGATGACAATACGGGATTTGCACAAGGGAATTAATATGAAGCAAACGCAAACCCCTCCTCTCTAGAATATAGACGGGCTCCCCCTAGATGTGTGCCAACTAGATGGGTGCTTTGGACTGCACGGCACACATACTAGGATCAAAGCTCCCCCTATATTATAGAGACAAGGCATATCTAGCAATAGAAGGCTAACACTAGACAAGATAGCACAAACAAGTTAACTAAGATAGAATAGAGAGCATATGTCTTACACCATATGAAGGATAAGTCTCAAGGGCACAAACCAAACAAAGCAAATAAGGGTCAAACGACAAAGAAAACACACCCAACACGACACACGACTCACAAACATGCAAATCCCTACATTCTCTCCCCCTTTGGCATCGAGACGCCAAAAAGTAAGAGAGGACACCTACACACACGGGGTGGCTCGGGCAGAGAAGTCATCCCACTGCTCCTCGTGCTCCTCGTCAGACTCGGCGGCGGGGACGGTCTCCTCGATGTCCTCCTCAGAACTAGTCCACTTGTACCCCTGCTTGGCCATCCATGCAGCCTCTGGCATGATGACATCCTCATAGCCGCCAGAGACATCCTCTCCAAAGAGCCTCATGACCTTCTTGTCACGGCGGCGACTCTCCTTGTTTGCCACGTGAGTCCTGTATTGTCCCTTTGCCTACATGCAGAAGAGAGTCTTCATCTTGTCCTTTAACTTCTTGGCCCACAACGGCTCAGAGGAAGGTGTGGTAGACCTAGCAGCACGGTCCTCAGCAACATTCTCTGCACCAGCCTCCTCCTCACCCAGCCCTCCTAGCAGTAGAAGCCTCAGCACGGGTAGTAGTGTTGGCCCAGTTGGGCTTGACACGGAGACTGATGGACTCATGCCGAATCCAGTCTGGAGCAAGGAACTCATTACCAGGGTACATCTTCTCCCAAGTTGTGGAGAGCAACAGAAATAGGTACGGTCCATAGATAGGTACCTTGCGAGTGAACACCGCAAACTGAAGCTCACACCACATGATGTGTGAGACATCAAGTGGCTGAGTCTGAGACGAACGTGCCTCCGCACACAGGAGCAACATGTCCACTAGATAGGAATGAACCTTGTCCTTGTCGCCAATGCGTGGGAACAGAGTGTTGCGGAAGATGCGATGCATGATATCCAGAAAGGAGTTCAGCACCCAAGATGACTTGGCATTGGGGAGCACCTTCTCAACAAGGAATGGCTGAAGCAGGTTCTTGTTAGCAGACTCAGAGTTGGCATGGGGCCGAACACCAACGGGTGTGGAAAGCCCGTCATCAGGAATGTGAAGCAGATCCATGAACTCCTTCCATGTAGCAGACAGCTGACGGCCGTTGGTCATCAGGTCATCCTCCGCTCATCCCCGGGGTGAAAGTAAACTGAGGCAAAGAACTGACAAACAAGCTCAGGGTCATAGTCAAGGTGAAAGGAGATCACAGGCTCAATAGCAAACTGCTCCACCAAGTCCAGAGCCTCTCCAAAATAGTCATGAAACTTGTCCTTCCTCATGTGATTCATGTCTATCCACTTGACATCCACGAAGGTATTCTGCTTGTTCTTGATCACATCCAGATAGATGAGAGCCTTTTGCTTGGTCCAGAACAACTCAGTGCCTCTGAGGATAGCCCGAGGACTCACATAGGGGTTGATCTTCCGGTGTTTGACATACTCATTGAGGGAAATCTCGTCCATACCCTTAGCAGGTTCCTTTTGCTTGCTGGCAGTGGTCTTGACATTGCGCTTGGGGGCATTGGAGCCCTCTGGTGCTTCATCTTGGGGATTACGCAGACGCTTGGAGCCAGTGTCACGACTGGGATTGGAACGGAGAGAGCCACCACCTGAGACACAAAGTTCAAAACACACACGACAAGCAAGAAGGATCAATGCAAAGACCACATCAAAGCAAAAGAAACATGTAGGAAGCACACAAGATAATTGCCATGAGAGAGTTTTGACTCCTACGGTAGTACTGCCAAGTGTTGCGGTACTAAGATTGTAGTACCGCTCCTAGTCGCGGTAGTACCGTGTAAGGTCACGGTAGTACCGGGTCTAGGAGCGGTAGTAGGATCTTAGTGCCACAGCTAGCGCGGTAGTACCGCACCTGATGGGCGGTAGTACCACACGAGCGATAGTACCTCACATGAGACACGGTAGTACCGCACCGCATCAGATCTGAACAAGTTCAAATCTGAGAAAGCCCGTGAAACCACGGCGGTACTACGGTTGGACAAATCTATCACAAGACAACATATCAAGTATGATTCCTACGCAACACGACTCTCCTACATCCTACTCTTGCATAGATTTGGCCTAAAATCTCAAGAAGAACAAGCATCTCACAAAAAACCTAGAAGCGAGAGAACAACCAAGAAAGAGAGGGATTTGGGGAAAAACCTTGGTCCATGGCAAGAGGAAGTAGTGGGGAACGATCCCACCGGTCAGAATCCGAGGAGAGTGGCCAGAGATGGAGATCCGGCGAGGACCTCCGGCGCCGTTCTTGAGCAAGAGAGAGAGACGTGGGGAGAGAGACAAGTGCATGGGTATGGGGAGTTGGAAGTCCCCTGCCCGAGTCATAACCCCCACGCTCACTCGATGGCGCAGTAGTACCGCTCGGCGGAAGTACCGCACCTGAGCGGTAGTACCGCGCTCTGGCGTGGTAGTACAATTCCCACTCAACGTGGTAGTACCGCGGCAAGCCACGGTAGTACCATGGGCTCAAGAAGATGCACGTTTCAAGCACACAAAAAGAGGTCTTTGCACGAAAACTCCGAGGCAACACGACACCACAAGACCACGTGACACACAAAGGCAGAAAGGCAAACGACAACACGAAACAACCACGAGACACCATCTCTCCAAAGAGAGGGCGGTGGCCGTAGCCACCTATGTTTGAGTCAATTGGTATGGCATCGCGAAGAATTATCCTTGGGCCCATGACCAAAACTCATCTTTGAAGCACAAGTACCATCAAACTTGGCTAATGTGAAAGACTTGATCAATTTATGCATAATGGGGGGAGGGAGAGTTCATTGAGAGAACAACACTCCCCCTATGTCCATGCCTACATCTAAACAAGACAACAAGTTGAGTATGGTGGGGTGTGCAAGGGTTCAAGCAACATTGCTCGAATCAATGATATTTAGCTCATGCCTTAACTCGCGAAATCTTGCTTCATCCAAGGGCTTCGTGAAAATATCTGCAAGGTTATCATGAGTGTTGACATAGTTGAGCTCGATCTCTCCTCGCCTAATGTGATCCCGGATGAAGTGATACCGAATCTCAATATGCTTCGTCTTGAAGTGTTGCACCGGGTTGAGAGAGATCTTGATGGCACTTTCATTGTCACACCAAAGAGGCACTTTGTCACAAATGACACCGTAATCCTTTAAAGTTTGCCTCATCCATAAGAGTTGTGCACAACAACTACCGGCCGCCACATACTCCGCTTCGGTGGACGAGAGAGACACACAACTTTGCTTTTTGGAAGACCAACTTACCAAAGAGCAACCAAGGAATTGGCACCCTCCGGAAGTGGACTTCCTATCCACTTTGTCTCCCGCCCAATCGGAATCCGAATACCCTACAAGCTTGAAGTTTGCTCCTCTTGGGTACCATAAGCCAAAGTTTGGGGTATGAGCCAAATATCGAAAGATTCGTTTGACCGCCACATAGTGACTTTCCTTAGGTGCGGCTTGAAACCATGCACAAATTCCCACACTCAACATGATATCCGGTCTAGATGCACAAAGGTAAAGCAAGGAGCCTATCATGGAACGATATACCTTTTGATCCACCGCTTTACCATTGGGATCTATGTCAAGTTGGCACTTGGTGGGCATTGGAGTGGAAGCCGGCTTGACATCACTTAGCTTGAATCTCTTGAGCATGTCTTGAGTGTATTTGGCTTGGTTGATGAAGGTTCCTTCTCTTCTTTGCTTCACTTCGAACCCTAGAAAGAACTTCAACTCTCCCATGGAAGACATCTCGAACTTTGAGGTCATGAGAGCGGCAAATTCCTCATTGAAAGCTTTGTTAGGGGAACCAAAGATAATATCATCAACATATAATTGGCACACAAACAACTCCCCTTTGACCTTCTTAGTAAAAAGAGTGGGGTCGATTAGCCCAACTTCAAAACCACGGTCTTGTAACAACTCGGTAAGGTGGTCATACCACGCACGTGGGGCTTGTTTAAGGCCATAGAGTGCCTTATCGAGTTGATACACATGATCGGGAAAGTAGGGATCCTCGAACCCGGGGGGTTGCTTGACATAAACCAATTCATTAATAGGACCATTAAGAAAAGCACTCTTCACATCCATTTGTTGTAACTTAAAGTTATGATGAGAAGCATATGCAATCAACATGCGAATGGATTCAAGACGAGCAACGGGAGCAAAGGTTTCACCGTAGTCGATACCCTCGACTTGGGAGTAGCCTTGTGCTACCAAACGAGCCTTGTTGCGAATGATAATCCCATGGGCATCTTGCTTGTTCTTAAATATCCACTTGGTTCCAATGACATTGTGGTTCCCCGTCGGTCTTGGCACCAATCTCCACACTTTGTTGCGCTCGAAGTTGTTGAGTTCTTCATGCATGGCATTGAGCCAATCCGGATCTTCGAGCGCCTCATAGACCTTGTGGGGTTCGACACAAGAGACAAACGCGTGATGCTCACAATAGTTTGCTAATTGTCTACGAGTGCTTACCCCCTTTCTTAAGCTTCCAAGCACATTCGTCATGAGATGATCCTTGGTGGAGAGCTTGGAAGCAACCTTGGCGGCACGACGCTCCAATTCCTCCTCGGGGGTGAGACGAGGAGTGGTCACTTGATCATCTTGAGCGTCGTCTTGAGCTTGTTCTTGTTCTTGAACTTGCTCGGAGGAGAGAACTTGACCTTGGGCATCACTTGGTGTGTCAACACCGTCTTGAGCATGATCTTGCCCTTGGTCTTGTTCTTGAGGATGAGGGCCTTCATGTTGTTCTTCGGAAGCGTGTGGGCCTTGGGTTGGTGATGGCTCCACTTGAGTGGAGCATTGTCCTTCTCCTTCGGCCACAAGGGGTTCCTCAATGGGTAGGATAAAACCAACACCCATTCTTCTTATGGCTTGAGGAGGAATTTCATCACCTACATCACAAGTGCCACTTTGCTCCACTTGGGAGCCGTTATTCTCATCAAACTCCACGTTACACGTCTCCTCAATAAGTCCCGTGGATTTATTGAGGACACGGTAAGCATGAGAGTTTGTAGCATAACCAACAAATATGCCCTCATAAGCTCTAGCCTCAAATTTAGACAACCGAACACCTTTCTTGAGAATGAAACACTTACACCCGAACACCCGAAAGTACTTGAGGTTGGGCTTGTTACCGGTGAGTATCTCATATGGAGTCTTGTTCAAGCCCTTGCGGAGGTAGAGCCGATTGGATGCATGACACGCGGTGTTGATGGCTTCGGCCCAAAAGTTGTATGGAGACTTGAACTCCGCCATCATGGTCCTTGCCGCATCCATCAACGTCCGGTTCTTCCTCTCCGCAACACCGTTTTGTTGAGGGGTGTAAGGTGCGGAATATTGATGCTTGATCCCCTCATCACTAAGAAACTCATCCAAGGTGTAGTTCTTGAACTCGGTGCCGTTGTCACTTCTTATTGTCAAGATCTTTGCATTGTGTTGACGTTGTGCTTCATTTGCAAAGTCAATGACGGTTTGTTGGGTCTCGCTCTTCCTCTTGAAGAAATACACCCAAGTGTATCTTGAGTAGTCATCCACAATCACCAAGCAATACTTCCTACCCCCAAGACTATCGAAGGATGGAGGCCCAAAGAGATCCAAGTGAAGGAGCTCCAAAGGCCTCTTTGAGTAAATGATAGTCGTGGGAGGGTGAGCCTTCTCATGTAGCTTTCCTTCGATACAAGCACTGCAAGCACGATCTTTAGCAAAACTAACATTCGTTAGTCCACGGACATGGTCCCCCTTGAGAAGACTTTGCAAAGATCTCATATTGACATGGGCTAGACGGCGATGCCAAAGCCATCCCACATCAACTTTAGCCATTAGGCATGTCGCGGTCTTAGTGGGTCGCTCCGAAAAGTTAATCACATATAGACCGTTCTCGACATGCCCAACAAAGGCTACTTTAAGAGTCTTGCTCCACAAGAGGGCCACGGTATCGATATCAAAGAAAGTGGCAAAGCCCATGATTGCAAGTTGACGAACGGAAAGTAAATTGTATGCAAGGGACTCAACAAGCATGACCTTCTCGATCGTGAGATCATGAGAGATGACTACCTTGCCAAGTCCCAATACCTTAGAAGATGAGGCGTCACCCCACTCGACATTGGTGGGCATAGATGGAATCTTGTGCACGTCCACCACCAAGTCCTTGCTTCCGGTCATATGATTTGTAGCTCCGCTATCGAGCAACCATGATCCCCCACCGGAAGCAAACACCTACAAGAGATCAATGCTTGGTTTTAGGTACCCATTTTGTAATGGGTCCTTTGATGTTAGTAACAAGGGTCTTTGGAACCCAAATAGACCATTCAATGTACTCATGAGGAGAACCAACGAATTTGGCATAGACATGCCCATCACTAGCACGACATAACATATAAGAAGGATTAAAGTCGCCGGCTTTGATGGGAGGAGTGGCATTGCCCTTTTTGACACCGCCACCCTTCGCATTGTTCTTCTTCTCCTTGGAAGCACTCTCTCCCTCCTTCACAAAGGTTTGCATGAGAGGAGGAGGTCGTTTGGTCTTGTCATTCTTCTTCTTGTTCTTGGACTCGGGCACGTACCCAACCCCTTCCTTGGCCACAACTCCCTTTTGGTTGATCAAGAGGTCGTTGAGGTTCTTCTTGCCTTGTATGCAAGTCGCAAGACCTCTCTCAAGTTGCACCTTTAGCTTAGCGTTCTCCTCAACAAGATGCACATGCTCACAACACGGGTTAGTAGCATTTGCATTATCAATTAACATCATACGAGGAAAAGTGGCTTTTTCCTTGGTTAGCTTTACTTGAAGTTGATCATGAGACTCTTTGAGGCTAGCATGAGCACCCTTCAAGACCTTGTGAGCCTTGTCAAGTAGATCAAACTCCTCTTTGAGTCTAGCAAGATCAACCTCAAGTTCGGCCTTCTCGGAGTTTAGCACATGAGAAACAATGAGAACATGATCATAATCTTTCTTTAACTTAGCATGATCAACGTTGTGTGACTCCTCAAGAGCCAAACGAAGACCACGCTCTTCCTCAAGAGCATTGGAAAGATCCGAAATCTCATCGGCATAGTCACGACTACGCCCTTCCATCTTAGTGATGGTATCTTCGTGAGTCTCGATCATGTCATTGGCTTCACCAAGTTGTTTCAAGAGAGCAACAAAGTGCTTCTTGGATTTACCCTTAAGTTTGCCCATAAAGGCCTCAAACTCATTCGCCTCCACATTAGCTTCCCTCATGTTCATCAATGCTATCCGTCGAAGAAGGATGATTAATGATGGTAGTTTTGATGTTGGGGGTTACCTTGTTGGTGGCTTTAGCCATGAGGCATGTGGCGGTGATGCTCTCATTGGGTGAGTCGAAGAGAGACACCTATGGAGTCGTTGCAATGGCAACTGAGGCCATGGCAACCGACTCATCATCGTCATCATCCTCATTGTACTCTTCTTGTACCACCAATGCCTTGGGAGGAGTCTTCTTGGTGAAGTTGCTCTTGTTGGGGAATGACTTGGCCTTGTCCTTTCGGATGAGCTTGCCACCATTGTCTTCCCTCTTCTCATACGGGCACTCCGCAACAAAATTACTCACATTTCCACAATTATAGCAAGTCCTTACGCGTTCCTTGCTCTTCGTGCCGCTTGAGTTGTTTTTGTTAAAGTTTGGCCTTGAGTGTTTCTTGCTCCAAAATTGCCTCGAAGCAAGTGCCATGTGTTCATGATATGCATACTTTGTATCTTAGGGGTTGCTCTCCTCTTCTTCCTCTTCTTCTTCTTCAACATAGAGCTTGGCCTTCAATGAAAGGTTGGGCTTCTTTGCCCTTTGAGAACGAAGCACCGCATTGTCGGCGGTCTTGTCCAAAATGTTCATGGCCACAAACTCATCCAACACTTCGCTTGAGGTCAAAGTGTGGAAGTCCGGCCTTTGACGAATGACGGAGGACATGGCCTTGTGGTAGGGCATCATTGCCTTGAGGAATTTGCGCTTGATCCAATTGTCATCCGTGTCCTTGCTCCCGTGATCTCGGAGTGAGACCGCGAGTTTGGTTACTCTCCGATAAAGCTCACGAGGTTCTTCATCTTCTTTCATTGCAAACTCATCGGCCTCATCTTGCACCACTTCATAGTTGGAGCGTTGAATGCTTGCGCTTCCCCGGTAGAGAGAGACAACACAAAGCCATGCGTCTTTGGCCAAGGCGAAGGGCCGAAGATGAGGTAGATCTTCAGGTGGAATTGCATCTTGAATGATGAAGAGAGCATTCTCATTGAATTGATTATCCGCGGCTTCTCGAGGAGTGAAGTTGCTTGGATCATGCGGATAGAAACCTTCTTCAATGATTCTCCAAAGATTAGTGTTCACATGATTTAAATGACGTTTAAAGCGGTAAACCCAAGAATCAAAGTCCTCATTTTTCACAATCTTAGGGGGAGGACCGGCATGATTCAAATGAGTGGAAGGAACCGGTCCACCATAAACAAGTGGTGGTTCCACATGAGCAAAGATGCTGGTGCCATTCTTACCACTAGAAGAAGGAGCCTTTTCACTACTAGCTTCCCCCTTATCGGAGGTAGCATCCGTCACCTTGTCGGTGGGATTACCCACTTTCAACGGTGCGGTGGATAGTTTAAGCCCTTCAAGGAATTTAGTAAACATGCTTTCAACCTCGGTCGTCATGGAGGTTTTCAATGTCTCCAAGGCCACATTGAACTCCTCACGAGAGACCGAGGTTCCCCCATCGCCCGTAGACGAGATCGGATTCACACCGGAGTGTTCCTCCACACCGTCTACGGTATCAACCATACTCTTCGGACGGTAAAGTCCTTAATAAAGAGACGAGGCTCTGATACCAATTGAAAGGATCGATATGGTTGACTAGAGGGGGGGGTGAATAGGCAACTAACAATTTTTAGCTTTTCTTTAACAATTTAAACTTTGCATCAAAGTAGGTTGTCTAGATATGCAACTAGGTGAGCAACCTATATGATGCAACAAGGATAGGAACACAAGCAAGCAAGAGATATAACACAAATAAGCTTGCACAAGTAAAGGCACGAGATAACCAAGAGTGGAGCCGGTGGAGACGAGGATGTGTTACCGAAGTTCCTTCCCTTTGAGGGGAAGTACGTCTCCGTTGGAGCGGTGTGGAGGCACAATGCTCCCCAAGAAGCCACTAGGGCCACCGTATTCTCCTCACGCCCTCACACAATGCGAGATGCCGTGATTCCACTATTGGTGCCCTTGGAGGCGGCGACCGAACCTTTACAAACAAGGTTGGGGCAATCTCCACAACTCAATTGGAGGCTCCCAACGACACCACGAAGCTTCACCACAATGGACTATGGCTCCGCGGTGACCTCAACCGTCTAGGATGCTCAAACACCCAAGAGTAACAAGATCCGCAAGGGATTAGTGGGGGGAATCAAATTTCTCTTGGTGGAAGTGTGGATCGAGGCCTTCTCAACCACTCCCGAGCAAATCAACAAGTTTGATTGGCTAGGGAGTGATATCGGGCGAAAATGAAGCTTAGAGCAACAATGGAGCTTAGGGGTGGAAGAGATGAGTCAACGGGGAAGAAGGGGACCCCTTTTATAGTGTGGGACAAAGATCCAACCGTTATCCACCTACCAGCCCGCAGCCAGCGGTACTACCGCTCCAGGCCAGCGGTACTACCGCAGGGCCACGCGTACTTCCGCTTGCTGCCAAGCGGTACTACCGCAAGGCCACGCGGTACAACCGTGCAGGCCCGTGGTACTGCCGCAGCACTAGCAACAGCTAGGGCAGACCTGTAGCACAAGTGCTGAGGGCGGTACTTCCGCGAGCACGGTACTATCGCTCCCCCTTGCGGTACTACCACAAGGCAGGAATCCCCTAGCCAAGGAATAAGGAAACATCCGTGCCTACTTCTGCTGAAAAACGGAAGAAGCAAAAACCCGACACAGTACTACCGCAGAGGTGCGGTACTACTGCCTGACAAGCTGAGCACTGGTACTACCGACGGAAGGGTTCTGGTACTACCGTGGTAAGCGCGGATGTAAAAAATTACATCCGCCCCTACTATCGCGAGGGAGCGGTACTAGCCTGGTGGGCAACAGTAGTGCAGCTCCAGGGAAGCGGTACTACCGTGGGCACCTATGATACTACCGCGCCTCAGCATAGTACTACCGCTGGTGCCTACGGTACTACCGCTCACCTGGGAGCAGTACTACCGCGAGCCAACACAGCAGCCAGCAACAAGGTGGCGAGAAAACCACGGAGGAAGCTCCAAGGGAAAGGAGGGGACTAGAAAGAGATGTGTACGTGATGATTCCACCCAAACCTTTCCGACACGGACCCCCTCTTGATAGTACGGCTTTCTTATGACTCAAATCCACCAAAACGAAAAGTAGAAAAGACGCCTTCTTCAACAGTCTTCGAGGGGCACCAAACTGTCTAGTGCCTAGCGATGAAACGTCTGGGAAACTCAAGGCACACAATTAGTCCACAAACACATTGTCATCATTTACCAAAACACCTTAGAGATAAATATGCCCTTACAAAGGCCAGCTTCGAAGGGCTCAAGGGATACGTTGTGGGACGGATGACAAAGAGTCATCGCGGCAAGCTCTACATCGACGACGAAGGCTGGGGCCCCGACGCCGGCTCAATTGAGTACGGGTACCGGGTCCCCTTTGGCGGAATCCACGTCTTCATAGGCCGGTTCGGCAAGCCGGGCCCTGAGCCATACATCTGCACCGACCCCATCGAGACGGCTCAGCATGCGAGACCCGCCCGGACTCAGCCCGCCGTGAAGCGTGCCTTCGTTGGTTGCATCCATGGAGGGGAGTTTTCTGAAGGATCTGTGGATGGCGGTGAGACAGCCATCAATTCTGACGGTGAGTCGTCCACAGGCGAGACGGATTTATTGTATCAAATACAAGATGGCGGGCTTGGGGGTTGTTCCGATGGCAGCAGTATTCCAGACCCCTTTGAGCCGCCGAACAGAGCAGGAATCTTCATGACTGGTACGCAGCCCGCTCAGAACTCTATGGCTGCGGCAGCAATGACCACCGGGACGGCAGCGGCTGGGTCAGGAGACCCCGCGGGCCCACTGGCTCAGTTATTGATGGATCTCATGGATAGGATGACGACCCTATTAATCGTCGTGGTTGAACCGGCAGATAAGGCTCAGCATGATGCGGAGGTGGCATGGTTATGTGGGGAGGTAGCGCAAGCTAAGGAGAACTTGGTGGCGGAGGACGTCAGGATGGCTGCAGAGCGGGCAACTTTGGATGCTCGGGCTCAGCAGCTTCAATCAGAGACCTTTCGGCTCACGATGGATCTAAACGCATCAAATGAGGTCACAAGGAGAAGGCACCAGAAGACTCAATCACGTCTGCCTCTGACTTACGATCCTAAGAACCTCTTTCGCACACCCGGGGCCGGTCCCAGTAACCCGCCGGCGGCAAACCGGATTACAACACCTGGAGCTAGGGCGCCAGGTCAGCCGCAGGCCATGGAACCCCCTCGTGTGAATACTGCTCTGCCTCGTTATACACCAACGCCACCGGGTCATTTTCCTAGCCCACTGGAGAATCTAATCGCTGCATCGGCACCTTTGGCGGCTCTCCCCGTGGAAGGCGACTCTCCAATGGCGGTTGAAACTCGAAGTGTCAGAGATCTTCTTCAGACAGCTCTGTCACAGCAGGAGTCATACTCTTATAGTCGGGACATGATTCATTCCACCCCTCGCCCGAGCCGGAGCCCGAGCTACAGTAGTCATATGGATTCAGCGGCCATGTCAAGCAATGCCCAGCACCGTGACCAGCCACGCAGGCATGACCTGGCGCGTGATGGAGATTTTAATTTGGTTGACCAGGATAGGATCCGCCAAGAGGCCGAGCGGGCGGTTCAACAGGCAGCTGAGCAGGCGGCTCACCAAGCTTTTCCGGTTTATCCGACGACCTCTGTTGAAGAAGGTGTGGCCACAAGGACAAGAGGTGTTCCTTGCTTGGTGCCGGCTCTACGTAATGAGTGTTTACCAAACAATTTCAAGGGGCCTCGGAAGGTGCCTAATTATACGGCTGACTTACAACCCAGGGCATGGATCGAAAGTTATGAGATGGCCATGGAATTGCTGGAGGTCAGTGACGCAACGATGGCCAAGTACTTCACCATGATGTTGGATGGAACAGCTCGCACTTGGTTGAAGGGGTTGCCACCCAATTCCATTGGCTCATGGGCGGAGTTAAAAGCCCGGTTTATTCAGAAATTCAAAGATACATGCAAGCAACCCATGTCGATTGTGGACTTGACTAACTACAAGCAAGAGGAAGGTGAATCCACGACCCATTGGGTGCGCCGGGTGAAGGAAATAATACACTCATCTGATAAGATGGATGCCGGCTCCGCGGTCATAATGTTGGAGAAAAATTGCTGTTTTAAACCTCTCAAACAGAAACTGGGGCGGCTCAAGCGTGATTGTAATGACATGGGCCAGCTGATGGCGGCTCTGGTCAAATACGTCGATTCTGATAGTACCAAGGATCCCGCGTCTGACGAAGAGAAGACAGGGAAGGGAAAGAAGAACGGCAATGGCAAGGGCCACCAACATAACCCGGCAAACCAAGGAGGTAATAATAAACGTAAGGCTGACGGTAGTCTAGAGTTTGTGGCTAACACCAACGCACAGGGCAACAATCAACGGCGTAAGGGGAGGCCACCTCCTCGGTCAGGCAGGTCAGGTCCCACCCTTGAGCAGTTGTTGAATGAACCCTGTCCAAGACACGGCACCCGGGAGAAGCCAGCCATGCATTTATGGAAAGACTGTATGATCATGAAGGCTTTCAAGAATTCTCACATGTTCGACGGTAATCATGGACCTAGCATTGGATCAGGCGGTGGCGGATTTCATGGCCCGGGCGGCGGCTCAGGCGGTGGAGGTTTTCATGGCCAGGGCCCTCAAGGCAGTCAAGGCGGCAATCATCAGCAATCTAACCAAGGTAATCAGCAGCAACAACAGTCCGGGTATCAGAGTGACCCAAAGTAGCTGAACAATGGGCAGTATCACGTATTCACCACCAGTTTGTGGAAAAGGGGCCAGAAACTTCATAAGAGAGTTGTGAACGCTGTTGAGCTGGCGGTTCCTCGTTATTTGAGATGGTCTAAGCAGCCTATTCTGTGGAGTAGGGAAGATCACCCTCCCTGGGTTGACAATCCGGGTCAACTGGCTTTGGTGGTGGTGCCTCAGGTTGGTGGATATAAATTCACTAAAGTGCTCATGGATGGAGGTAGTAGCATCAACATCCTCTATTATGAGACGTTCCGTTGCATGGGGTTGACTGACAAAATTCTTAAGACGTCCAACACTGTTTTTCATGGAGTAGTGCTGGGTAAGTCAGCATATCCAGTTGGTAAGATTGAACTGGAAGTAGCCTTTGGAGATGAGCATGATTCCAGGGCTGAGAAATTAACCTTTGAGGTGGTCAAAATCAAGAGCCCGTATCACGCCCTGTTTGGACAACCGGCTTATGCAAAATTCATGGCACGACCGTGTTACGTTTATCTCTAACTCAAGATGTCGGGTTATAAAGGTACTATCACATTACATGGAAGTCAGAAGATAGCCTTAGAGTGTGAGGAAGGTGATGCCGCTTACATAGAATCTGTTTGCACGACAGAAGAATTAAAGTTCTACAAAGACAACGTTGACCCGGCAGACATGACATCTTTGAAGAAACCAACTACGGAGCATGAGTCGGCGCTGAAGTTTAAGTCAGCTGACGATACTAAGATGATTGACTTCGTGCCTGGTGATTCGTCCAAACAATTTCTTATAAGTGCTAATTTGGATCCCAAATAGGAAGGCGCGCTCATCGAGTTCACCGTGAGAACCGAGACAGCTTTGCATGGAAGCCTTCTGACATGCCGGGTGTACCAAGAGAACTCGCTGAGCACACTCTCAATATTGACCAAAGTTTAAGCCGGTTAGGCAATTTCTTCGGCGTTTCAATGAGGAAAGGCGCAAGTCTATTGGAGAAGAGGTGGCCCGGCTCTTGGCGGCCGGGTTTATTGTTGAGGTTTTTCACCTAGAGTGGTTGGCTAACCCGGTGCTTGTGCTCAAAAAGAACGGCACCTGGTGTATGTGTGTGGATTACACAGATTTAAACAAGGCTTGTCCGGCTGATCCTTTTGCTCTCCCTCGTATTGATCAGATCATTGATGCCACGGTGGGTTGTGAGTGTTTGAGTTTTTTGGATGCTTATTCTTGCTATCATTAGATCAAAATGGCAGTTAAGGACCAGGAGAAGACGGCCTTCATTACTCCGTTTGGAGCCTTCTGTTATGTGTCTATGCCTTTTGTGCTTAAGAGTGCCCAGGCGACTTATCAGCGGTGCGTGCAGAACTGTCTTCATAATCAGATTGGGAGTAATGTTCACGCTTATGTGGATGACATAGTGGTGAAATCCAGAGAGAAGGAAACTCTGGTAGATGATCTGAAGGAAACCTTTGATAACCTTTGGGTCCACAAGATGATGCTTAACCCGGCCAAGTGCGTTTTTGGAGTCCCAGTTGGCAAGCTTTTGGGTTTTTTGGTGTCTAACAGAGGCATTGAGGCTAACCCGGAGAAAATTAAGGCGATTACGTCTTTGGCTAAGCCAGCGTGCATCAATAGCGTTCAGCGGCTGGCGGGTCGTGCCGCAGCTTTAAGTCGGTTCATAAGCCGGTTAGGTGAGAAGGCTATGCCATTGTATCAATTGATGAAGAAGACGGATAATTTTGTCTAGAGTGATGCTGCTATTCTGCCTTTGAAGATCTGAAAAGGCAGCTCGCCGAGCCGCCGGTTCTTGCTGCTCCCATTGAGAAGGAGCCACTGTTGTTATATGTGGCTGCTAACACACGTGCTGTCAGTGTGGCCATTGTTGTAGAGCGAAAGGAGGCTGGCAAGGAACATCCGGTTCAACGGCCAGTTTATTATGTCAGTGAGGTGCTCGTTGAGTCCAAGCAGAGATATCCACATTGGCAGAAGCTTGTTTATGGGGTATTCATGGCAAGCCGGAAGCTTAAGCATTACTTTCAGGGTCATCCTATCACTGTGGTTAGTTCTGCTCCTTTAGGAGATATTATTCAAAATAGAGAAGCCACAGGACGAGTCGCCAAGTGGGCCATTGAGCTTGGGTCTCATGGTTTAAAGTACGTGCCACATACAGCCATCAAATCTCAAGCACTGCTGGATTTCATTAACGATTGGACGGAGTTGTAGATACCTGAAGAGAAGGCAGATAACACATATTGGACGATTCATTTTGATGGGTCCAGGCAATTGGAGGGCTTGGGGGCCGGAGTTGTTTTGACTTCCCCTCAACGTGATAAGTTTTGTTATGTGTTGCGGTTGATGTTTCCTTGTACTAACAACGCAACTGAGTATGAGGCTTTACTCCATGGTCTTCGAATGCCTAAAGAAATGAGTTTGAGCCAGGTACGGTGCCTTGGCGACTCAGATTTGGTGGCTCAGCAAGTATCAGGCAAGTGGAATTCTAAGGACCCTCTCATGGCGGCTTATCGCCGTGAGGTTGACCCTGTTGCTGGACACTTCAAGGGTTATCAAGTGGAGCACATCGGCCGCAGAAAGAACGAGGCAGCCGATGCTTTAAGCCGGTTGGGATCTCAGCGTAAGCCGGTGCCGCCTAACACTTTTTTAGATGTTCTGCATAACCCTTCTATCAAATTGCCTACAGAGGAAGACTTGGTTGTTCCAGACATGGAAGCACAATTGGTGACGGCTCGTCATGTCATTCCGGATTGGACAGTGTCGTATTTGGCTTACATGACCCAGAGTGAGCTGCCGGAGGATGAGACCTTGGCTAGACAGATAACCCGATGGTCCAAGTCAATGACAATTTCCAGTGGGGAATTGTATCATCGTAGTGTCACCAGAGCGTTTCAACGTTGTGTATCTCCTGAAGAAGGTCAAGAAATTCTTGGTGAGATCCATGAAGGAGATTATGGCCATCATGCCGGTTCAAAGTCTCTTGTGGCTAAGGATTTCCATCATGGTTTTTACTAGCTAACGGCTCACGCTGATGCGGAGGATCTGGTTAGTAGGTGCGATGGATGTCAAAAACTCGCACATCGAGCGCACGTGTCGGCTCAGGAATTGCGGATGATTCCAATTACTTGGCCGTTTGCAGTCTGGGGTGTTGATATGGTTGGACCTTTCAAAAGATCCATAGACAAAAAGACGCACCTTTTGGTGGCAGTAGACAAGTTTACAAAGTGGGTTGAGGCAGAGCCGGTCAGTAAGTGTGATGCGGCCATGGCGGTTCAATTCATGAAGAAAGTAATCTTTCGTTTTGGTTTTCCACATAGCATTACTACTAACAATGGCACCAACCTGTCCCAAGGAGCTATGGAAGAGTTGTGTCAACGGGAATATATCCGGCTTGATGTTTCATCAGTAGCTCACCCCCAATCCAATGGTCAAGCTGAAAGAGCCAATCAGGAAATCCTGAAAGGTCTAAAACCCCGGCTTATGGTCCCTTTACAACGGACGCCGGGTTGTTGGGTGGAAGAATTACCCTCTGTGATATGGAGTATCAATACTACCCCTAACAGATCCACGGGTTATACGCCTTTCTTCATGGTCTATGGAGCAGAGGCAGTCCTGCCCAGTGACATCCGTCATGACTCGCCCCGAGTGGCGGCTTACGTTGAAGCTGATAAAGAACAAGCCCGTCAAGATGTGCTTGATTTATTGGATGAAGAGCGTGACTTAGCAGCAGCCCGCTCAGCGATTTACCAACAGGACCTGCACCGTTATCATAGCCGCCGGGTTAAGTCAAGAACCTTTCAAGAAGGTGATTTGGTGCTCCAGCTCATCCAGGATCAGTCTGATGCGCACAAGTTATCCCCACCTTGGGAAGAACCTTTTGTGGTTAGCAAGAACTTGAATAACGGGTCATACTACCTTATCGATGTTCGAGAGCACAAAGACTCACGTAAGTCGGAGGAAGAGACCTGCTGGCCGTGGAATATTGTTCAATTTCGGCCCTACTAGACTTGAGCCACCGACTCTCATAATGTACATACTTTGACATTGTATATATTATGATAAATAATAAAGCAGGACCTCTGTCCTTTTTTGCCTTAATGATCACATATCTTTGTTATCTTAAGTATAAGACGACCAAGTGGAGGCTGATCGTATTCGAATCTAGCTTAACGCCTTCTCATCTTGGAAAAACTAGGATACCCGCTTTACGCGGCTCAGGTGCCAAGTGGGAAATTGTACGTTGAGAGATGGTCCGCGAATAAGTTCATTCTGTGATTTGACTACATCTACGACATGTTCCACATGACCAAGCAGGATTTCCAGTTCATCTGCATGTATGCACTATATCTCAAATACTTCATCAAGATCGAGAACATACAATATATCTGCGTCATGGACCCGTTCTATATGCACGAGAGCTTCTTGGCAGTTTGCAAAGAGTACCGTGACTATGCGAGCAAGTACCTCGGCGACTTCATGATCCCTAATAGGGACAAGGAAGCGATTCTTGTGCCTTATCATCCCACTAAGTCATCCGCACATATCCTTTCATAAGTGTTAACCCTCTTGGTCGGCTCATGATCGTATTCAAATCTAGCCGTTAAAACCTCATGGTCACTAGGGGGCTTCCTGTTCAAACATAGGTCGTATTCGAACCAAAGAGAACATAGCTGTCGTAACCCTCTTGATCGGCGCAAAGCCAAACTCACTAGGGGGCTTCTTGATCATATCTGAATCATAGCTTAACCCCTTTTGGGTCCAACTTGGATCTTATTCGAATCCAGGTCATCAAAAACATGATCGTATTCGAATCCTAGCTTAACCCCTTTGGTCTGGTTTACTAATCGTATTCGAATCAGAAGCCTCCAAATTTTTCTTAATGCCTGATTTACATTGTTTGAAAGATACTCTTTTGTTTTACTGTTTTTTGTTGTCTCGAATCTAACTGTAAGTGTGGTTTCAATTTAAACCGGCTCGGTTATTTGACAATGAGCTGCCAAGGTATAACAGTCATTAGGCATATGGAAGTATTGACTTCTAAAAAGATTGGGTTGTCACCCTTACTGTCCGGGTCACATAAGCCGGCAGTCCAGAATCAAAGAGCACAGGTATGACATTGTCGTTTATAAACAGACTTATCTGTGTTTGTTTTTCTTTAATCAAAGGCTTTTTCAGCCTTGTTTATCTTTACATCTGGCCCTGATTATTCCGCTATGATAACCTCATAGTTATGTATTGGGTGTTTTGACCCGTCCAGCGATAAACCGCTAGGACAGTTTCTCGTCTTTTACATACAGGGACAGATTTAAACACTGCAGATATGATAAACGATATAAAGCATATATTCGCATGACAGATAAAATGTCGTACGCAGTATGATATGCACAATGGCATAGGCAGAATAGGCAGGTTTTCAAGCTAGCCTATTACAAGGCGTTGGGAGCCCAAAAGGTTAAAATTGTTCTGTCTCCTAAGCAGATGCTAAGCTAAAGGCTCGTTCATTAAAATCTTAGCCGGGTCAGCTAGATGGTTACGACTCCTCCCTCGTCGGTTCATCTTCTTCCACTGGTTGGTAACTGCGCTTGGACCAATCAAGGCCACGAAGAGCAACAAACTTAGCTTAATCATCAATTAGACCAGCCGGGTCAATTTCTGGGGCAAAGGTGTGTTGGCGAACTGGCAGGATGAGATCTGTCACTTTATACAAAGGAGTCGCCATCTTTTTATTATCAACATCAAAACCCGGCTGATACTTATCAATGTTGGTTTCATCGCCAAGGATGGTAGCCTGAGGACGAACTCCCCTTACACAAGCAGCAAAATCATCTTGATCAAATGGGGTCCCGTCTTCCTTAAGGCTGGGATACCCCTTGGCTACATCTGCCGGGTCTAGTTCCGGCACCCAGGCTTTGGAGCGGCTTAGAGCAGTTAGAGCTCCGGCTCTTGCACAAGACCATTTAACCTCTTGGAACCCGGCAGGTAAGATAGATAATTTCTTCAAAACATCACTCAAGAGGTTTGGTCCTTGATTGGCTGGGGAAATAATGGCAAGCGCCCGTTGAGCTCCAGTGAACAGTTGCTCCACCAGGGTGTAAACCGCCTTGAGTTTTATCAAGCTGTTTTGGCTCAGATTGCTACTCCGGGGACCTACGAGTATTTTAAGAGGTTAAGCAGGCGGCTTATATATCTAGCAAAAATAGAGTTTCAGTAAGTAATGCAATGACTCACCGAAGATTGCAGAAACCATCTGAGACACATGGTTTTTTAAACCGATGAGCTCGGTGGTAACTTCCTTGAGAGCCACCTCGGCTGTCTCGGCACGTTGTACCAGCAAGGTTTTTTCATCAGCCCAAGATTTTTTCTCCAAATCAAAACTGGTCTTCAGCTTTTCTGCTTCAGATAGGCTCAACTAGAGTTTGGAGTCAGCATTCCTTATCTCAGTTTCTTGAGCCGCCAACCGGGTCTTTGCTTTAGTCAGTTGCGAACCCAATTCAGTTATGGCGGTCTACACACATGCACATGTGTGTCAAATATTTATTCCAATAAAGGTCATAATAGTCAAAGTCCCAAGTGCTTTGCAATGCAACACCACTTGGCACTTGGGGGCTAATGTCTGCCAAAGCAATATTTAATGAAAAAATGACTCTTCTATGGTCAAAGTCCCAAGTGTTTTACAAGTAACAACGCTTGGCACTTGGGGGCTAATGCATGATATTAAGAAAGTATTTCGTCTTGAGCCGGATAACAACATTTGTTTGGCCTAATTCAAGTCAGTTGTGAAGTCAAGTACCGGCTCATTCATGATGAATTAAACCGACCCTTGGGGACTACAGGTGACATTTATGCTAATCTACTGGACTTAGGGAAAATCAAAGATAGAACATCAACTTATATCATAAGTCTACAGATCATTCAGGTTCATCATAATCCGGAGACTTGGGGGCTGGCAGAGTATATGTAATGAAAGACGGGGAGCGTACCTCATATTTCAGTTGCAGCTGTTTGACCATTTCAATTTCAGAGTCACGGCTGGATGCACATGACTGAGGTATCCAGATAGCACATCACTAATGCTTAGGTGAGCATAGTGAGAGACGTCAAACCATACCTTCTGCCTTTCCAAAGCTTCTTGCTTAGCAGAGTGCCTGGCCAGTACAGTTGGGTTGCCTGGCTCAACGAATCTGCTACCGGTGATTAGAACGTCATTGTCAGAAGGCGTCGACAGGTTAGCTGAGCTGGATGGCCCAATGGTGGATGGATTGAGAATAGTTTCATTAGCTGATGGCTCAAGAAGGTCTAACTGAATGTTGACGGCAGGGTCTTCTGGTGCTTCAGATTGTTTAGGAGCAGGAGTTGGTATTGCCAATTCAGGAGCAGGGTCTTTCGGGTCTTCTGCCGGCTTAGCCACCCTTGTTTTCTTGGGCTTTGCTTGACTACTAAAGAGAATTTCATGAGTCAGTATAATGGTACAGACTTAAAAACACAGAAGAAAGATAATTTTCTTTACCCAAGGGAAGTCTTGAAAGCCAGAAATTGAGTTTGTGAAGAATCGCCGGACGAACGAGAAACCTCCTGCAATAGTAAAATCACAGTTAAGAGAGCAAGGAAATAGATCCATTGATAAAAGCAAGAGACAAAGGTGAAAGAAACTTCATTCTAGCGTTTCTGAGGATTCTTCGGTAAGCCGGAGAGTAGTTCATTGTCGTCACTGGTCCGGGCCTGACGGCGGCTCTCATGTTGCTGCTTTTTCGAAGAAAATGAGGATCCAAATAAGCCAAAGGGTGTGAAAACCTTACTTTCCGGGTTACCAGTCGAGGTTTCTGTCTTGGCAAAGGTTCTGAGTCAGAGGAAATAGTTACCTCTTCTTCCACTGCCTGGCTGGCCCCCGTGTTGTCCTGGCAATAGTCAGTGTCAATAAGGTTGTTAAAAAACAGGCCAAGAGAGTCAAGGGCTACCTCCGACTCAGAAACATCATCCAGCTTGAACATATCATAAGCAGTTCTTTTCTTCTTGGACTTTCGGGTTGTCTTCTTGGCGGCGGCTCTAGCCTTCTTGGCAGCTTCATGATCATATTTTGACTTCCAAAAGTCAGATTTGGCCTGTAGACAAATAACAGGTTAAAAACCATGCAAGTACTTAACTATTGAAGAAAAAAGGGGGTCAAGAGGATTTACCTCTGGTACCGGGTTTAAGTTTGCAGAAAGGATTCAATCCAACTTTACTGCAGTCCTTGTATTTGCCATTTACAATGGTGGTTGACATTGCAACAATATCCTCTTCAGTCAGTTGTACAGAACTATAACGCAGAGGGTCATCTGGTCCTCCGGCATAGTTATACATCAAGATAGAACGGTGGCTCAGAGGGATAACCCACCATGCGATCCAACAACGAATCAATTCAACTCCATTCAAGCCGTTTCCTAACAAGGCTTGAATCCTTTTGATGGTTGGGATGAGCTTCTTATGTTCAGCGGCGGTAAGCTTTTCGGGGAGTTATAAACAATGTCTTCTCTTGATCCTTGACTGCCATCTTAATTTGATGATAACCGGAGTAAGCATCTAAGAAACTCAACCGTGCATAAACCGCCGTAGCATCGATGATCTGATCAATATGGGGAAGAGCAAAAGGATCAGCCGGACAAGCTTTGTTCAAGTCTGTGTAATCCACACACATACGCCAGGTGCCATTCTTTTTCAATACCAGCACCGGGTTAGCTAACCATTCTGGGTGAAACACCTCCACAATGAACCCGGCTGCCAAGAGCCGGACCACCTCTTCTCCAATGGCCTTGCGCCTTTCTTCATTGAACCACCGGAGAAACTGTCTAACAGGTTTAAACTTTGGATCGATATTAAGAGTGTGCTCAACGAGTTCCCTCGGGACACCCGGCATGTCTGAAGGTTTCCACGCAAAGATGTCCCGGTTCTCACGGATGAACTCAATGAGCACGCTTTCCTATTTCGGATCCAAGTTTGCGCTGATGATGAACTGTTTGGATGAATCGCCAGGCACAAAGTCAACCATCTTAGTATCATCAGCTGATTTGAACTTTAACTCCGGCTCATGTTCTTTCGTCGGTTTCTTTAATGACGTCATGTTCGTCGGGTCAACATGATCCTTGTAGAATTTCAACTCCTCTGTTGCACAAACAGATTCAGCATAGGCAGCATCCCCTTCTTCACATTCCAAGGCTATCTTCTGGCTCCCATGGACTGTAATGGTGCCCTTGTGACCCGGCATCTTGAGCTCCAAATATACATAACACGGCCGAGCCATGAACTTTTATAAGCCTGCCGTCCAAACAGAGCATGATATGGGCTTTTGATTTTAACCACTTCAAAGGTTAATTTTTCTGCTCTGGAGTCATACTCATCCCCAAAGACTACTTCCAGCTCGATCTTACCAACTGGGTATGCCGACTTACCAGGTACCACACCATGAAAAATAGTGTTGGATTGTTTAAGATTCTTGTCCGTCAATCCCATCCGGCGGAACGTCTCATAGTAAAGGATGTTGATGCTGCTGCCTCCATCCATGAGTACCTTAGTAAACTTATACCCACCAACCTGAGGTGCCACTACCAAGGCCAAGTGACCCGGATTATCAACCCGGGGCGGGTGATCCTCTCTGCTCCACACAATAGGCTGCTCTGACCAACGTAGATAACGTCGAATTGCCGGCTCCATGGCATTGACGGCCCTCTTGTGAAGCTTCTGGTCCCTCTTGCATAAACTGGTAGTAAATACATGATATTGCCCACTACTCAACTGCTTCGGGTTGCTCTAATAACCGGATTGCTGCTGTTGATTCCCTTGGCCGGGTTGCTGATTATATCCGCCTTGGTGACCAGGATGACCTTGACCGTGAAAACCTCCTCCACTTGAACCGGCGCCCGGGCCATGAAAGCCGCCGCCACTTGAACCGCCACCTGGGCCATGACCCCCATCAAATGCGTTTGAATTTTTAAATGCCTTCATGATCGTGCAGTCCTTCCACAGGTGGGTGGCCGGCTTCTCACGGGTACCGTGTTTCGGACAAGGTTCATTCAACAGTTGCTCAAGGGTAGGGCCTGACCCGCCCGATCGAGGGGGTTGTCTGCCCTTGCGCCGCCGATTACCACCCTGTGTATTAGTATTAGCAACAAACTCATCAGCCTTACATTTATTACCTCCTTGATTCGCCGGGTTATGCTGGTGGCCCTTGCCATTGCCGTTCTTCCTTCCCTTTGTTGCCTTTTCTTCATCAGACACCGGGTCTTTGGTGGTATCAGAGTCAGCATAATCAATGTCCCCATGTCATTACAGTCACGTTTAAGCCGTCCCAACTTCTGCTTCAGAGGTTCAAAATGGCAATTTTTCTCCAACATCAAAACTGCTGAGCCGGCATCCCTCTTATCAGATGAATGTATTATCTCCTTGACCCAGCACACCCAATGGGTTGTAGATTCTCCATCCTCTTGCTTGCAATTGGTCGGGTCCACAATCGACATTGGCTGCTTACATGTATCCTTAAAGTTCTGGATGAACCGCGCTTTCAACTCTGCCCATGAGCCGATAGAATTGGGTGGCAATCCCTTCAACCATGTCCGAGTTGTTCCATCTAACATCATGGTAAAGTACTTGGCCATTGCAGCATCTCTCACCTCCAATAGCTCCATAGCCATCTCATAACTCTTAATCCAAGCCCCCGGCTATAGGTCGGCCGTGTAGTTAGGCACCTTACGAGGCCCCTTGAAATCCTTTGGCAACCACTCATTGCGTATGGCTGGTACCAAGCAAGGCACGCCTCCGGTTCTCGTGACCACTCCTGCCTCAACCGAGGTTGCTGGATAAGCCGAAAAGGTTTGGTGAGCTGCCTGCTCTACCACTATCTGAGCCGCCCGTTCCGCCTCTTGACGAATCCTCTCCTGATCCGCCCGCACTGGCTCATGCCTATACAGCTGGTTGTGCCGTTGAGCGTTACTTGACATTTCTACGGATTCCATGTGCCTATTGTAGCTCGGGCTCCGGCTTGGGTGAGGGGTTGAATGAATCCTATCTCAACTATAAGAGTATGCATCCTGCCGGGCCAAAGCTGTCTGAAGTAGTTCTCTTACCCTCCGGGTTTCATTGGCTGCTGGCGAGTCGCCTTCCATTGGGAGAGCTGCCAAACGGGCCGACGCTGCGATGAGGTTCTCCATGGGGTTGGATAAGTGACCCGGAGGTGTCGCTATATAATGAGGAGTTGTATTTACGTGAGGCGGCTCCATGGTCTGTGGCTGGATCAGTGCACCGGGTGTCGCGACCCGGTTTGCCTCCGGCGGGTTGCTCCCCCAGCTCCGGGTGTATGGAATAGGTTCCTCGGATCCAGCGTTAGAGGTAGACGCGACTGAGTTTTATGATGCCTCCTCCTCATGACCTCGTTCGATGCATTAAGATCCACCGAGAGCCGGAAAGTTTCTGCTTGAAGCTGTTGGGCACGAGCATCCAGAGCTGCTCATTCTGCTGCCATCCGGGTTTCTTCCGTGGCTAGATTTTCCTTTGCTTGCACCATCTCCTCCCGCACGCATGCCACTTCCGCATCATGCTGGGCTTTATCCGCCGGTTCTACCACAGCAGTTAACAGAGCCGTCAGTTTATCCATGAGGTCCATTAGAACCTGAGCCGGGGGCGTGCGGGGTTTCCTGACCTGGCCGCTGCTGACCCGGTGGTTGCCGATGTTGCTGCGGTGGAGTTCTGCCCGGGCTGCGTCCCTGCCATGAAGACTCCGGCCCAATTCGGCGGCTCAAGGGGGTCCGGAATACTGCTGCCATCGGAACAGCCCCCGAGCATGCCGTCTTGTAGTTAGTACAACGAGTCCGTTTCACCTGTTGATGATGCAGTATCAAAGCAGATGGCCGTCTTCCCGCCTTCTATCGATCCTTCGGAGTATTCACCGGCATGGACACAGCCTATGAAGACATGCTTCACAACAGATTGAACACGGGCGGACCCGGCGCGCTGAGCCGTTTCGACGAGGTTGGTGTGGACGTCCGGCTCAGGGCCTGACTCGCCGATCCGGCCGATGAAGACGTGAATTCCGCCGAAGGGGACCCGGTACCCGTACTCGATCGAGCCGGCCTCGGGGGCCCAGCCTTCGTCATCGATGTAAAGTTTGCCACGACGACTCTTGGTCATCCAGCCCACAGCGTATCCCTTGAGCCCTTCGAAGTTGCCCTTCAAGAACTCATATCCACCGTGCGCTGGCCCCACGGTGGGCGCCAACTATCGTGGAATTGTCATGGCAAATGTCCTAGAGCAAGGACTTAGTCGTAGGGCCATCGCACTAGGAAGCTTAAAGGGGTTAATCGGGACAAAGGACACGAGAGGGTTTTTATACTAGTTCGGCCCCTTATGATGAAGGTAAAAGCCTACGTCTAGTTGGGATTGGTATTGCTGAGGTTTCGATCTCCAAGAGGCTCAACTCGCCGGCTTGGTTATCGACTTAGTTGTTTCTCGCCCTAAACCGCCACCGGGTCGTCCCCTTATATACACGGGTTGACGCCTGGTGGCCTACCGAGTCCCGGCCGACTCATAAATGTGTCCGGCTCGGTGACTTCCTTTACATATTTTTCTTTACAAGTCTTTCCTTACATACGGCGGTTTACAATATCAGGCCTTAAGCCGGCCCCAGGCCTTTGGGCCTCTTATACGTTTAGTAAGCTATCATCCTGAATGTTTATTGGGCTTCTTATGTAACCCGCCATTAGAGCTGACCCGGCCCCTCCTAGGCAGGTCATACTGGTAGTAATATCCCCAACAGGTTGCGAGAGAAGGAAGGAGAAGAATGAGGAAGACCAGTCATGCCTATTTATAAGGGATAAGTGAATAGGCAGGCGCAAAAAACGAGGAAGGCCACGATAATGATTATCCAGCTAAATGGATGCCTCAATTTTCGGAGAGGCGTTTAAGATAAGGATCCGTTAAAGATGATGTCGTGGCGGGTTTCCAAATTTTCTTAAGCTGGCGTCATGGCGGGTTCTAGAATTTTTGTCAAGTAGTGGAAGATAGATTTCGTCCAAGTGTTGAAGATTGACATGAACAAAGTTCAAATCAACCTGGGGCCTAATGTTGGGGACATGACTATCAGGTATGACCCGCCCAGGAGGGGCCGGGTCAATCCCAATGGCGGGTTACTTAAAAGGAAGCCTGAAGAGTATACAAGGTGACGGTTTATGATAAGGCCTATAGTAGGCCCAAGCCCAAAGGCGGCTTAAGGCCTACAAGTATAAACAGCCATGTATGAGTAAGACTTGTAAGATAAGGCATGTAAGACGTCTCTGAGCCGGACACGTTGTATGAGTCGGCCGGGACTCTCTAGGCGGTAGGGCATCAACCCGTGTATATAAGGCGATGACCCGGCGGCGGTTTAGGGTAAGAAACAACAGATCGAGAGCCAACCTAGCGTATTTCGCTCCTTGGTCATCGAAACCTAGCAATACCACATCAACTGGACTAGGCTTTACCTTCATCGTAAGGGGCCAAACCAATATAAACCTCTTATGTCCTTTGTCCCGATTAACCCCTTTAAGCTTCCTAGTTGCGATGGTTCCACGACTAAGTCCTTTCACTAGGACATCTTCCGTGACAATTCCACGATAGTAATCATGTTCTTGAGGTCATGTTACTTGACCATGATGAACCTACGAACTATGAGGAAGCGATGATGAGCCCAAATTCCACAAAATGGCTTGAGGCCATGAAATCTGAGATGGGATGCATCTATGAGAACAAAGTGTGGACTTTGGTTGACTTGCCCGATGATTGGCAGGCCATAGAGAATAAATGGATCTTCAAAAAGAAGACTGACGCTGACGGTAATGTCGCTGTCTACAAAGCTCGACTTATTCCGAAAGGTTTTCAACAAGTTCAAGGAGTTGACTATGATGAGACCTTCTCACCCGTAGCGATGCTTAAGTCCGTCCAAATCATGTTAGCAATTGCTGCATTTTATGATTATGAAATTTGGCAAATGGATGTCAAACTACATTCCTTAATGGATATCTTAAAGAAGAGTTGTATATGATACAAGTAGAAGGTTTTGTCGATCCAAAAGGTGCTAATAAATTGTGTAAGCTCTAGCGATCCATTTATGGACTGGTGCAAGCATCGCGGAGTTCGAATATACGCTTTGATAGTGTGATCAAAGAATATGGTTTTAATAGACTTTTGGAGAAGCCTGTATTTACAAGAAAGTGAGTGGGAGCTCTGTAGCATTTCTGATATTATATGTGGATGACATATTGTTGATCGAAAATGATACTGAATTTCTGAATAGCATAAAAGGATACTTGAATAAGAATTTTTCAATTGAAGACCTTGGTGAAGCTGCTTATATATTGGGCATCAAGATCTATAGAGATAGATCGAGACACTTAATTAGACTTTCACAAAGCACATACCTTGATAAAGTTTTGAAGAAGTTCAAAATGGATCAAGCAAAGAAAGGGTTCTTGCCTGTGTTACAAGGTGTGAAGTTGAGTCAGACTCAATGCACGACCACTATAGAAGATAGAGAGAAAATGAAAGTCATTCCCTATGCCTAAGACATAGGTTCTATCATGCATGCAATGCTGTGTACCAGACCTGATGTGTGCCTTGCTATTAGTATAGCAAGGAGGTACTAAAGTAATCTTGGAGTGGATCACTGGACAGCGGTCAAGAACATCCTGGAATACCTGAAAAGGACTAAGGATACGATTCTCGTTTATGGAGGTGACAAAGAGCTCGTCGTAAATGGTTACGTCGATGCAAGCTTTGACACTGATCTGGATGACTCTAAGTCACAAACCGGATACGTATTTTTATTGAATGGTGGAGCTGTCAGTTGGTGCAGTTCTAAGCAGAGCGTCGTGGCAGGATCTACGTGTGAAGCGGAATACATAACTGCTTCGGAAGTAGCAAATGAAGGAGTCTGGATGAAGGAGTTCATATCCAACCTAGGTGTAATACCTGGTGCGTCGGGTCCAATGAAAATCTTTTGTGACAATACTGGTGCAATTGACTTGGCAAAGGAATCCAGATTTCACAAGAGAACCAAGCACATCAAGAGACACTTCAATTCCATCCGCGATCAAGTCAAGGAGGGAGACATAGAGATTTGCAAGATACATATGGATCTGAATGTTGCAGACCCGTTGACTAAGCCTCTCGCACAAACAAAACATGATCAGCACCAAGACTCCATGGGTGTTAGAATCATTACTCTGTAATCTAGATTATTGACTCTAGCGCAAGTGGGAGACTGAAGGAAATATATCCTAGAGGCAATAATAAAGTTGTTATTTATATTTCCTTATATCATGATAAATTTTTATTATTCATGCTAGAATTGTATTAACCGGAAACTTAGTACATGTGTGAATACATAGACAAACAGAGTGTCCCTAGTATGCATCTACCAGACTAGCTCGTTAATCAAAGATGGTTAAGTTTCCTAGCCATAGATATGTGTTGTTATTTGATAAATAGGATCACATCATTAGAGAATGATGTGATAGACAAGACCCATCCGTTAGCTTAGCACTATGACCGTTTAGTTTATTGCTATTGCTTTATCCATAACTTATACATGTTCCTATGACTATGAGATTATGCAACTCCCGAATACTGGAGGAACACCTTGTGTACTATCAAACGTCACAATGTAACTGGTTGATTATAAAGATGCTATACGGGTGTCTCCGATGGTGTTTGTTGAGTTGGCATAGATCGAGATTAGGATTTGTCACTCCGATGGTCGGAGAGGTATCTCTGGGTCCTCTCGGTAATCCACATCACTATAAGCCTTGCAAGCAATGTAACTAATGAGTTAGTTGCAGGATGATGCACTACGGAACGAGTAAAGAGACTTGCCGGTAATGAGATTAAACTAGGTATGATGATACCAACGATCGAATCTCGGGAAAGTAACATACTGATGGCAAAGGGAACAATGTATGTTATTATGCGGTTTGACCGATAAAGATCTTTGTAGAATATGTATGAACCAATATGAGCATCCAGGTTATTGACCGGAGATATGTCTCGGTCATGTCTACATAGTTCTCGAACCCGTAGGGTCCGCATGCTTAACGTTCGATGATGATGTGTATTATGAGTTATGTGATTTGATGTACCGAAGGTTGTTCGGAGTCGCGTATGAGATCATGGACATGACGAGGAGTCTCAAAATGGTCGAGACATAAAGATTGATATATTGGACCTTGTTATTCGGACACCGGAAGCATTTCGGGTTGTTTCGGATAAAACCGGAGTGCCGGAGGGTTACCGGACCCCCCCCCCTCGGGAAGTTAATGGGCCACCATGGGCCTTAGAGGAGAGAGGGCCGGCCAATAGGTGCCCCCCCAGTCCGAATTGGACAAGGGGTGGGGGCGGCGCCCCCCTCCTTCCTTCTCTCCCCTTCCTCTTTCCTTCCCCTCCTTGTTGGACTAGGAAAGGGGGGAACCTACTCCTAGTAGGAGTAGGATTCCCCCCTTGGGGCGCGCCCCTTGAGGCCGGCCGGCCCCCTCCTCCCCTCCTTTATATACGGGGGAGGGGGCACCCCATAGACACACAAGTTGATTTCTTAGCCGTGTGTGGTGCCACCCTCCACAGATTTCCACCTCGGTCATATTATCGTAGTGCTTAGGCGAAGCCCTGCGTCGGTAACTTCATCATCACCGTCAACATGCCGTCGTGCTGACGAAACTCTCCCTCAGCCTCAGTTGGATCTAGAGTTCACGGGATGTCATCGAGCTGAACGTGTGCAGATCACAGAGGTGTCATGTGTTCGGTACTTGATCGGTTGGATCACGAAGACGTTCGACTACATCAACCGCATTACTCAACGCTTCCGATTTCCGTCTACCAGGGTACATAGACACACTCTCCCCTCTCGTTGCTATGCATCTCCTAGATAAATCTTGCGTGATCATAGGATTTTTTTTTTGAAATACTGCGTTCCCCAACAAGCAGCTACAGCCTCTGTTGTCCCTCCAGTTGCTACTCCACCAGCTCCACTGACCTCTTTGGATGCATTCATTGTAGGACTCCTCTCCATGCCTCCTTCGCACTCCGGAGCTCCCAGAGATCGTGCTTAGAGAGCTGCATTGCACTATGCATTTTCAAGCTTTTTGGTAACTTGTTGCCAAAGGGGGAGAAAGTGTATAGATCATAGGCTTCGAGAGAGAGTGTTTTTTTGCCTCTCTTGCTACTTTATTTGATATTGTACTTATGTGTGTGAGATACTTATATGATCATGTGCTTGATCATATCATACTTTAATGTTTGTGCTTGAATGATGATATTCTATCTCTCATGTATGATCATTCATATCTTGTCTTGGTAATGAGTGCATATTTCATATTCTATCATTTTGAGCGCTCCACCAAGATGTATGTGACATGGAAGAGTAACCCATGATCCTAATCGATTGTGCATTTGCATTCAAAAGCAACTTTTAAATAATGCACAAATTTAGGGGGAGCTCTTGCGTATCACATACTTCTCAAAGCGATGAGGTACTTCAGTTATATTATCATTTGTCGAAGCTTTGATATATATGTTGTCATCAATTACCAAAAAGGGGGAGATTGAAAGTGCAACTAATCCCCGGGTGGTTTTGGTAATTCACAACAACATATAGCTCATTGAACTAATATCCATTCAAGATTAATGTTTCAGAAAGTTCAATGATTGGTATGGCATGGATTAGAGATGTGGACCCCTCAAAATGCTAAGGACACATATTGGAAAAAGCTCAAGACTCTACATTTTCATTTTGGTGATCCAAGATCACATTGAGTCCATAGGAAATGCCAATACTATTAAAAGGGGATGAGGTGTTGCTTAATGGCATGCTTGCTCAGAATGCTTGGTGACATGCTCCAAAAGCCCTCAACCACTTTCTCATTTCCACATATGTCCTAAACCTAAAGTCAAACTCAGCCCCACCAATTTGATCTATCCGGCACCACCAAGTTCACTTAACATAGCCAATGCCAGAAACCCTAATTAGTTCGGTCTCACTGAGATGGGATTGCAAACTCTCTGTTCCCCTTTGTAACGTTTCGGTCTAACCGAGATGAGCGATCGGTCCCACCGTGTTGGCAATGCAAACTCTTTGTTTCCTTTTCATAATGTTTCAGTCTCACCAAAATGAGCGATCGGTCCCACCGAGTTTGCCTGGCCAAGTCTCTGTTTGCTTATTACTGAAATTGGTCTCACTGAGTTCATCTGATCGGTCTCAACGAGATGAGGTTTCGCCCTAACCCTAGCGCATCGGTCTCACCGAGTTGGTATTGTCGGTCTCACTGAAAAGCCTAACGTTCACATTTTGAATCAGGTCAGTCTCACCGAGTTTCAGTATTCGGATCCACCGAGTTTGGTAAATTGTGTGTAACGGTTAGATTTTGTGTGGAGGCTATAAATACCCCTCCACCCCCTCTCCATTTGTGAGAGAGCCATTAGAGCATGCCTACACTTCCACTACTCATTTTCTGAGAGAGAACCACCTACTCATGTGTTGAGACCAAGACATTCCAATCCAACCACAATAATCTTGATCTCTAGCCTTCCCCAAGTTGCTTTACACTCAAATCATCTTTCCACCATATCCAAATTTGTGAGGGAGATTTGAGTTTTGGGGAGACTATCATTTGAAGCACAAGAGCAAGGATTTCATCATCAACACACCATCTATTACCTTTTGGAGAGTGGTGTCTCCTAGATTGGTTAGGTGTCACTTGGGAGCCTCCGTCAAGACTGCGGAGTTGAACCAAGGAGTTTGTAAGAGCAAGGAGATCGCCTACTTTGTGAAGATCTACCCAAGTGAGGCAAGTCCTTCATGGGCGATGGACATGGTGGGATAAACAAGGTTGCTTCTTCGTGGACCCTTCGTGGGTGGAGACCTCCATGGACTCGTGCAACCGTTACCCTTCGTGGGTTGAAGTCTCCATCAATGTGGATGTACAATAGAACCACCTATTGGAACCACGCCAAAAAACTTCATGTCTACATTGCGTTTGCTCCCTCCAAACTTGTAACACCCCGGATGTAACTTTCCCTATTTGTACTCCAACTCTTGCCGTTTCCGGCGTTAAGTTATTTTATTTTCTCGGGTTCGGGTTTTTGTCTCCGGTGTTGTTATCGTTGTCATGCATCTCATATCATGTCATCATGTGCATTGCATTTGCATACATGTTCGTCTCATGCATTCGAGCATTTTCCCCGTTGTCCGTTTTGCATTCCGGCGCTTCGTTCTCCTCCGGTGGTCATTTCTAGCTTTCTTTCGTGTGTGGGGATTAAACATTTCCAGATTGGACCGAGACTTTCCAATCGGCCTTGGTTTACTACTGGTAGACCGCCTGTCAAGTTTCGTACCATTTGGACTTCGTTTGATACTCCAACGGTTAACCGAGGGACCGAAAAGGCCTCGTGTGTGTTGCAGCCCAACACCCCTCCAATTTGGCCCAAAACCCACCAAACTCTACTCCATGTCCTAGAGCGTTCGATCACGATCGCGTGGCCGAAAACCGCACCTCATTTGGACTCTCCTAGCTCCCTCTATGCCTATATATATCACCCCCTCCGAAATTTACGGGTCTCCCCTCCCCCCTAAACCCTAGATCCATCCGCCGCCACTGACGGACGTGTCCGGACGAGGCCGGACAGCGTTCGCCCAGCCCCGCCGCTGCCACGTGGCGCCGCGCCACTCGCCCGCCGCCGCACGGCTCGGGGAGCCCGGAGCCGGCCCCCGAGGCCCATCGCGTCGCGCCGCCGCCGCCGCGCTGCCGCCGCCTCCTCCCCGCGCCGCCGCCGCCGCCGCCCGCAGCCGTCGCCGCCTCTGCGCCGCCCGGAGTCGGCCTCGCCTCCCCCCCCCCCCCCCCCCGTCCGGCCAGCCCTCCGACGAGAAGCTCCGGCGAGAGCTCCGGCCACCTCGGTTCGCGCGCCGCCCGGATCTCAGATGTGAAATTCCTAACCCTAGGTCGTTTTTTTTCTCTAAGTCCTCAGAATTTTTAGTCCAAGTGCCCATGTTCGCGGCTTCGTAACTTTGCATCCGTAGCTCCGATTTGGGCATATAGCATATCAAAATGTTCATCTCAGAGAGTACATCATTTATTTCCATTGCGTCTTTTCCATTTGAGCTCATATTGATGCCCGAAATTCTGTTAGAAGAGGGCTACTTGAGATAATTGTCAGATCTGCTACTCCGTTTAGCACTTTTGTCATTTTTGCCATGATTTTTGTGTGCATGCTATGCCCGTGAGTTCTACATATGTTTTGTTAAGGGTTTTGTCATCTTTCCAGAGGTGCAACCCATGTATTTTTAGGATGTGTATGGTGACTTGTGCAAGCTTGCAAAGTGGTGCACTTGCTAATTCTGTTTTCAGGGACTTAGTGATTTCACTAAGTCCTGGGATTGTTTATCTCACGATGCCATATGTTCTTGTTGTTTCCTAGTGATCCATGCCTCTTTTGAGAATGATCAGTAAGGGAGTTTTGTTAACCTTGTAGTGCTCTATCTATCCATGTCTATGTTTGCAATTATAGAGCACCCTAGCTTGAGTCAATCGAGCTCTGCTTTTGCTACTTTGTGAATCTGGGCAGATCGTCAACTTGTTTGCGATTTTGCCGATGTTATTGTAGTTGATCCGTGCATGCTATGACATTGTTCTTGCCATGTCTAGCTTGTATTTTGTGCCTTCTTTAGGGATGTATGCTTGTCTTGCCATGACTTGCACCGTGGTGAGTGCATCGAGCTCGTAAACATGCCTTCATGAGTTATATTTTAGCATGTCCCAGTTTTCACTAAGTCTGAAAACTGATTATGTTTTTGCTATGTTCGCGTGCTTGCAATTGTATTTTGTGATCCCTTTTGGCTCAAGGTCACCAAGGGACTTTTGTTAAGCTTGTTGAGTAGCTCCATGCCATGTCTTTATTTGTCATGTTCAGGTCCTGTAGCATGTTGTTTTGTTGCTCCGAAGAGGGCTATATGATCTGAAATTCCAGACAAGTGTTAATTTCACTAAGTCTGAGATCTGTTTTACCATTTGCGTTTTTGCCATGCTTGTTTGAACCTGTTAATGGATGAATTGGCCGTAGCTCAGTGCTAGACTTTTGTTAAGCATCTTGTGTGCATCCCTGCCATGTATTTTGTTGTCATGTTTGGTGGCTGCAGCATGTTCATTTCATTGCATTTAGATGCCTACTTGCTGTAAATCGCAGACCGGTGTCATATTTGAATCGCTTGCCATTTCCAAACCGTAACTCCGATTCCGGCGTTCTTTATATCGTTTTCAAGCGATTTCATCCCATCTTTCCAGTGGCACACTTGGATTCCCAAGTTGAGGCCAGGTTCATGCATTTCCTGTCATATCTTGCATTTTGCATCCCGCATCGCATCCCGCATAGCCTATCATCATTTCATCGTATTGCTTGATCTTGCACGTGGTTGATTGTATCCTTGTTGCTTGTTTGTCTTGTTTCGGTAGAGCCGGGAGATGAGTTCGCTAACGAGGAGCCCATTGAGTTTGCTTTCGAGGATCCAGTCAACTCTGACAACTGTGCAGGCAAGATGATCATACCCTCGAAATCACTACTATCTTTGCTATGCTAGTTTGCTCGCTCTTTTGCTATGCCATTGCTACGATGCCTACCATTTGCTTGCAAGCCTCCCAAATTGCCATGTCAAACCTCTAACCCACCATTGTCCTAGCAAACCGTTGATTGGCCATGTTACCGCTTTGCTCAGCCCCTTTTATAGCGTTGCTAGTTGCAGGTGAAAATTGGAGGCCGTTCCTTGTTGGAACATCTTTTATTTACTTGCTGGGATATCATTATATTGCTATGTTATCTTAATGCAACTATATACTTGGTAAAGGGTGGAAGGCTCGGCCTCTCGCCTAGTGTTTTGTTCCACTATTGCCGCCCTAGTTTCCGTCATATCGGTGTTATGTTCCCGGATTTTGCGTTCCTTACGCGGTTGGGTTATAATGGGAACCCCTTGACAGTCCACCTTGAATAAAACTTCTCCAGCAATGCCCAACCTTGGTTTTACCATTTGCCACCTAGCCTTTTCCCTTGGGTTTCGCGGACTCAAGGGTCATCTTATTTTAAACCCCCCCTGGGCCAGTGCTCCTCTGAGTGTTGGTCCAACCTAGAGCACCGTGCGGGGCCGTCCCTTGGCAACTTGGGTTACGTTGGCTCCCGTACGCTTAAATTATTCGGTGTGCCCTGAGAACGAGATATGTGCAGCTCCTATCGGGATTTGTCAGCACAGCGGGTGGTGTTGCTGGACTTGTTTTACCATTGTCGGAGTTGTCTTGAATTACCGAGATGCCGAGTCTGATCGGAACGTCTTGGGAGGAGGTATATTCCTTCGTTGACCGTGAGAGCTTGTCATGGGCTAAGTTGGGACTCCCCTGCAGGGATTGAACTTTCGAAAGCTGTGCCCGCGGTTATGGGCAGATGGGAATTTGTTAATGTCCGGTTGTAGATAACTTGAACCTTAACTTAATTAAAATGAATCAACTGAGTGTGTTACCTTGATGGCCTCTTCTCGACGGAGTCCGGGAGGTGGACACGGTGTTGGAGTAATGTTTGCGCAGGTTGTTCTCTTGTTTCTCGCTCGTGCTTTGCCTCCTCTTCTCGCTCTCTTTTGCGAATAAGTTAGCCACCATACTTGCTAGGCGCTTGCTGCAGCTCCACTCATATTTTACCTTGCCTTACCTATAAGCTTAAATAGTCTTGATCGCGAGGGTGCGAGATTGCTGAGTCCCTGTGGCTCACAGATTACTATTACACCAGATGCAGGGCCTGATGATTCCGCTCCAGGAGATGCGTACGAGCTCAAGTGGGAGTTCGACGAAGACTCTCAACGATACTATGTTTCCTTTCCCGATGATCAGTAGTGGTGCCCAGTTGGGGGTGAACGGGACCGTTGTCGCATGTTGGGTTCTCTTTTATTTTGGCGCCGTAGTCGGGCCTTGAGTGTTTGGATGATGTAATGTTATTTATGTACTTGATTGACGTGGCGAGTGTAAGCCAACTATGTTATCTCCCCTTTATTATTTACATTACATGGGATGTTGTGAAGATTGCCTAACTTGCGACATATGCCTTCAATGCGATTATGTCTCTAAGTCGTGCCTCGACACGTGGGAGTTATAGTCGCATCGAGGGTGTTACAAAACTCCTCCCATTTAGCTTCATATGCAATGATTTACATTCTGCTGCTATACTCTTAGAATTGCTTGTGTAGGTTGATTGCTTGACTTGTGTTAAGTTGTTAAAATCTGCCAAGACATAAAATTGGGAAAAGGCTAGATTTTTATTTGGTAAAGTAGTCTAATCACCCCTCCCCCCTCTAGACATACTTTCGATCCTACACATCTGCGATGCGAGTGGTTGCGTCGATGAAGGTTTCCATGAAAGACTGAAATTGAAGCTTCTTGGTGTTTGCCACCAAAAGATCTTTCAGCTTCTCTTCCTTGGCGTCCTTACAATGAACACGGACAAGTGATAGAGCCACATCAGCACCACAACGATCAGCTGACTTCTTCCATGCCTGCACTCGGTCAGGGATGTCGTTGAGTCAAGTCAACAGCGACTCGAGGTTGTTCAGAAGCACATCCTCTGGTCACAGCTCCTTATATATCTGCGTCAATGCAACTTTCAGTCGAGCGACATAGTCGAGGACATTGGCGAGGCGAGACTCTAGTCGCAGCATGTTCATGGCAACTTCATCCTTGACAGGAGACTTGATGGGGTCCAGTCATGTCTCGAACCGCCCGGTTTCCTCTTCGAAGTTCTGACAGAATTCTGCATGGAGTGAAAATAGTGAATTGGCGGCAGCGTTGTGAAGAAATTTTTCAATCCAGTCGGACGAGGGAAAATACCTTCAAGCATGAGGAACATCTTCTTGGTGAGACCACCCAGATAAGCTTCTAGTTCATCCCTCTTCCGAGTGAGAACATCCACTTTGTCAGCCAAGGCCACCTTCTCCTCCTTCAGCTGCACAGCTTCTTTCTTCGCCTCGTCAACAGCAGTTTTCAGCTTGGCGTTCTCCTCTTCCAACTTTCCAACTAAAGCCAGCTTCCTGTCAGTAAGTTCAGTCTTCTCACGCATCGTCTTCTGTGCCGCCGCCACATTAAGGTCCTTCTGCTCCAAAGCCTGCTTCATTTTGTCTAAAGAAATAATATTCCCCAAACGAGCTTGGAGTTGACGGTTTTTCACTACGCACATCTGTTCGAGTGGAATCACTCGGTTCAAAGGGATGGAAAGGAAAAAAATGACAATGCGAGTAGTCAGCAAGTTGTTACCTCCCATGATAGCTACTTCATCCTGAGCTTTCTTCAGGTTCTCCTTGGCAAGATCCAGGTCGAGCTTGAGTTGGATCTTCTCCTTCTCCAAATCAGCATACATGGTCCTAAGTTCACAAGATTTTTGCAATGAACAGAAAGACAAATCAGTCGATGGAAACAAAGATCAGCTATTTCTGAATGAAAAATGCAAGATCAGATTGTTATAGCAAAAATTTCTAAGACCGTTGCCGAGTCAAACATCCAACAGCAGTCTCGGGGACTACACCCAATGGCTGCACTCAGCGTGCTCCCACTAGTTCGATTTCCCACTTGGCATGGTCCGCCCAGCCCAAGTGGAAGGAGTAAAAAAACATCATTGTTCGTTCTCATACCACCCCCGACTGCCCGCAGTCGGTCGCGGTCTCGGGGACTACACCTAGTGGGTGCACTTAGCGTGCCCCCACTGGATCAGTTCCCACTCGGCACGACCTATCCAGACCGAGTGGAAGTTCTACAAACAGACATTTCATCAAAGACCCCCGCCGAATCAAACATTCGACGGTGGTCTCGGGGACTACACCTAGTGGGGGCACTTAGCATGCCCCCATTGGAGCAAGATCTCACTCGACACGACTTGGTCGACTCAAGTGAAAGAGCTACAAAGCAAAAGCTAAACACCCACTGGGTGAACAGATGCAAGGTGCAGACTGACAACTTACGAATAATAAAGCAGTAGTTTTCAGGTAGCATATCCTAATGGAGCAAGGATCGAGTTGGAAAATCAATCAAAAATCAACTTACAATCCCACTTACTCAGACATTAGCTTGGAGAGCAGAGCTGGCATCGTAGACGGCCTTGCTGGTGTCATACACCACCTTCAGTCGGTCCATCATCACGCCCGCCTGGATCATGGCTTCCTTGGCAACTCCTACTTGGTCCTTCGGACTGTGATGCAATGCAAATTGAGTGGATAAAGGAACCGATGACATAGCTGGTGGAGTTGGAGCTTGAGGTTGTTCAATCGGGCCAGAAGTCTGAGTAGTCGACGCCGAAGGCCGATCGGTCGACAGAGGATCGGCAAAAGAGACAGTAGCCCGTACAGGATCATCAAGTTGATGAACTACAGGCTCAAATGCCAGGCGAGGTACTTTGCTCGCGGGCACCCTCCTGCTCAAAGTCCTACCCCTTCTCCCTGTAATCCTTTGAGGCACTTCTTCAGCATCATCGTCGTCTGGAAGCTGGATAACATTTGTCGGTACTGGAAGACACTCGACTGTAAGATTCCAGTCGTCCATCAAAACAGTTGGCAGAGTAAAAGCACGATCATGGAATTATACCTGCCCAAGAGGTCGCCACATCCGCGGTCTCCGCATCACCTCGCTCCTCGTCGACGTCCATGGAAGTTGCACAAGTAGCAGCGCTGAAAGTTCCAAATCTCACTCGGTTAAGCAAGTAAGGAAGTTCGCAATGGAAACGTAAGACAAACAAAAGAAACACTTACGCTGAAGCAACAGGCATGGCCACCTTGATCCTGGGCAGGGCCTTCTGGGGCTTCGGTGGGACAACTTTGGCCTGCTTCGCGGCCTTCTCCGATGGCTCTCGGGTCGAGGTCTGAGCGCGCTTCGGAATTTTTGCACTTCACGGAACTGCTTTGCCGCGCCTTCCCGTGGGATCCTGCGACTGCTTGAAGCATCGTTCAGAGCGGGGTAGCGAGTCGACTTCCTCACTGCTGCTAGAGTCCTCGCTGTCATCTTCATCAATCAGCACTTTCACCATCACTCTCCACTCCCTCATGGTGCTGCTCCCCATTCGGCATCGAGTACATCTTGCTGAAAATCTACAAGGTACAAGTTGTAATTAAATATCAGTCGGATTCAAGAACAATCGCGTGTTGAAAAAGAACACTCGGTAAAACATGCCTGACCTCTTCTGGAGCATTGTCGACGTCGAATGGAAAAATCCTCCTGGCTCCACGAGGGTTGTCCTTATTCCCAGTGATGCTTCGCAACCACTGAGCCACCGTCTCTCGGAGACCTCCTCCGGGTGGACCTGAGCGGTGTCTTCGGTGCCCAAGTACATCCACATCAGGTGGTCACGAGCTTGGAGAGGCTGGATACGTCGACCGAGGAACACCTCCAGTAGATCCATGCCGGTCACACCCTCCCGGACTAATGCAACGACCGCGTCGACTAAAAGAGACACCTCACCTTTCTCTTCTGCGGTTACAATCAGTGAAAAAGGCCGACAGAGTCTCTCCATAGTGAAAGGGGGGAGGCCGGTCGACTGACCAGGAGTGGGGATATCCTTGCAGTAGAACCAAGTTGACTGCCATCCCCTGACTGACTCGGGAAAGGTCATGGGGGAGTACTTCTACCTCTCATCTGGATCACGTGCGTCTTTTCATCGCTCGGGTTAGCCTTCTTCACCGACTAAGAACAGCAAGTGAAGATGTGTTTGAATAGGCCCCGGTGTGGCTGGCACCCCAAGAAGTTTTCACACATTGAGATGAACTCAACGAGATACGAGATCATGTTGGGAGGAAAATGGTGGATCTGGGCACCGAAGAAATTCAAGAAACCCCGAAAGAATGGATGCACGGGCAAAGAGAAACCGCGCTCGACATGGGTGGTGAGAAGGACACGCTCACCCTCGCGCAGCTGGGGCTTGGATTCTCCCTCGGACAGCCTCCAGGACCCATGGGCGATCAGGTCATCGACGACAAGGTTCTCTAGATCTTCCTTCACGGTGGAACGGATCCAGTCCCCCTGGATCCAACCAGGCGGCACACCGGACCGCGATGTTGACCCCATCGTCGTCTTCTTGCCCTTTGCTGTTGTCGCCTTCTTCGCGTGCTCAACGGCTTCAGTCTTGTCCTTCACCATGGTGGCGGAGCTCGAGCGAGTCAGGTAGAGGGGCGAAGAGTAGGGAGATGCGAGATGGAGAAGAAGAGAGAAAGGGGAACGAATGGGATGCACAGTGCGTCGCATCAGCAACGATGTGTTTTATGGACCCGCTTCCTAGTGGCTGACCTGTGGGCCCGAGCAATCTTATCACATCTCGCAATAGGCGCTAGCTCGATACGTGGCGAAAAAGGCGACGCGAAGATCAATGAGTCCCTATCTACTCGCTCCGCTTACTGCGCCACGGCCGTCCCGCACGCTTCTCCAAAATTTTGAATCCCATGAGATCCAGGTACCACGGAGCATTCAATCACACTGAAGATATCAAATCCCAATTCACTCAAAGATCTGCAGCATAATTCACTCGGTGATTTGAGAAGCCGGAATCGATCACGGCGACTGATGCAGGGTTAAAGTACCAGTATGCTTTCAAGACCTTGGTGAAATGCCTCTGAAGCATTGAACCGAGTCAGAACCAATTTCAACCCTTCCTCACTCAGTCCTCAATACATTCGGGGGCTAATGACGATGACATGTACCTAGGGTAGAATTATAGGCCTGACCGAGACACCCTACCCAAGGACACTACCCTAGAGTCAAGGACATACGAAGTTCTACAGAAGATACCAACTGAAATCATCCTAAAGTATAATCCACTCGACGGAAGATTCCACTCGGATATCCTAATTACACTCGACCATATAAAAGAATCACTCGGAGCGCAGGAGGCCTACAGTCACCCCAGGATGGCAACGGTCACGCATTCACTCCGTAGTCATAAAGATCATTAAACAGCAGGTGTTACCAGTAATGCCCCAATCTGAACTCACATTGAACCCTTTGCAACCGAGGGCTGGAGGGGCCTGGCGCACTCTATATAAGCCACCCCCTCCTATGGCACAAGGGTTCACATCCCCTGTAACTTCAACACACATCCAGTCGACCAGCCTTAGTGGCACCGAGACGTAGGGCTTTTACCTCCTCCGAGAGGGGCCTAAACTAGTAAACCTGTGTGTACAATCTCGCCGTAGCTAGGATCCTGCCTCCTCCTACGCACCCCCTACTCTTACTATCAGACTCGTTGCCATGACATCGGCCGTCGGATTGGCTCGATCACCCTATAGCAATGAATAGTAGAGACGTTCGTGCCACCGCGCGTAAATCTCGTGCCCCATCGAGGGTATTTCCGTCATTTCGCATCGTGGGGTATAAAAAGGCCCCGCTCCCGTGGGGATAACCCTAGCCGCCCCTCCTCCCGCACTTGCGCCCCTCCTCCTGCCCCCCTCGCAACACCACCCTCCTAGCCTCGCCTCTTCCTCCCTCCTCCTCAGGCGCCTCCTCCCTTCTCCTCAGGCGCCGCCCTCTCATCTTCCCCCCGGCCCTAGCGCCGCCACCACTGCCTCCTTCCCCGCTGTCACCTGACCTCCTCCTCCCACCCCTATCCTCTTCATGTCGTTCCTCCTCCTCTCGTGTCGTTCCCCTCCCCTAACGCCTAACCCTAGAAGCGGATGAGGAGTCTGCTCTGGGTCATGTGTCGCTGGGAGGATATCTGGTGATACGGCCCAGAAAATGCTCCCGTGCTCCAGATCACGTTCGTGCGTCCGATCTAGACTGTAGGAACATGATGAAGCAGGCTCACGTCCTTCTCAAAAATGTACAGCGACACCTTTGGTCATTCAGCAATTCACGGACAAGTACATACCTGTTCCATCCTGTGCGACTCTGCGCTGCTACTTTTTCTCTTTTCTTCTTATTTTTTGCGGGTCTACTGTTTCTCTTTTCTTCGCCGCTCCGTCAAAAAAAGAAGAGAGAGAGAAGGACATTTCCCCGCCGCCGCCGAACACATCGAGCATGCCCCAACGCCGCTGCCCACCATCTTGTACTCTTGTGAATTTGTGGATTACAAGACAAAGATATCAACAGGTGGAGCACCTTTATTTTGTGAAGTGCTTTTGTTTCCAGTAATCTTTTGATTATATGAATGTATTCCCAGTACTTGCCTTGTGATCAGATAGTGCTCATGATTGTTGTATTAGCTTTGTCTTGCTAAAGTCTTCAGGACAGTGAGCAAGGCAAACATATGTGAATACATTTTTCTTTGTTTATAATTATTGAGCTCCTTATTCTGGAAGAGGCAAATAGATGTGAATACATTCTCTTTTGTTTATAATTATTGAGCACCTTATTTTGGAAAGAGAAAAGTATGTTTTGGTCCCTCAAGTTCCCAAAAAGTAAATGAGAAATTGGTCTTCACTTTCTTCTCCCAGGAGAAACGGCGACGGTTGCTTATCCTTGGTGAACACTAGCAAGGCTACAGTTTCCAACCCTCTCCATCCGCTGCTCCGGCGGTGAATGGAGGGGGCGTGTGCTCTCTTTCCTCTCCTGGTTTGTTCAATTAGGTAGGGCTAGGTTTTCGTCTAGTGGCGTCGGAGTGGTGAGGACGACGCCACGTCGAATAAATTGTCTCCGGTCCTTTCTTCACCACGCCCATACTCTCCAAGGCGACGTCGATGGGCCAGTGGTCTTGTTTGCTTGCCACCCAATCGGGGCAGCGAGCTTTGTTTATTTCCTTGTGGCTGATTGTTGCTCTTTTACCAAACAACGAAGTCAGTGGGGAAGAGATGGTGGTTCTGGTGCAAGACTATTGGTCCGTGTGTGGCGGTTCTAGTGTTCTTCCCCTTCTCCGGCAGTGGGAAGCGGCGGAGCCGGATCTGGGTCATCATGGGGACAATCCCCGACCGACATGCCACAACGACAAGTGCCTCGTTGCAAGCATCGGGCCTGTTCATCGGCTCACGAAGACTCATTGGAGATGGTGGTGGCCTGGATTTGGGGCTGTTGGAGGCTTGCCTCAATTTCCGACGTGAGTCACGACGACGCTGGGAGTTGGCGGCGGCTACATAATTAATTGTTTGCAGGGACATTGAATGAACATTTTGTTTTTAATCCTTTTATTGGGGTTCCTTTTGCATAGTTTCCAGGGCTATGGTCTTTTCTTGATCTCTTCTGTAGTTCCGTGTATGTTTGTATTTGTACCAAGTATATTGTTCAATAATGATACACGGTTTTCCTAAAAAAAAGTTCTCAAAAAAGTATAGACTTGATCCCTCAAGATTTTTTGGTATTCATTTGGTCCCTCAAGTCTCAAAAACGGATAAGTTTAATCCTAAACCAGATTTTGAGCACGTTGACCGGGTTTGACTGCCACAAAACCGCTCGATGAATAGTAAATTGAAAAAAAAAACTTTAAAAAAATCTGAAATTTTTTGGGGTCCAGTATGCTTACATGCGCAAGGTGCGACCATTTTCGTGGTCTTTCGACACTCGAGGAGATCTGACAAAAAATGCATGATGAATAGTAAATTTAAAAAATTCTATTTTTTTTAAAAAAACTGGAATTTTGTAGCGTCCAATATGCTTACATGCGCAAGGTGCGACCAAATTTGGTGGCACCTTGCACATGTAAGCATATTGTTCATTATGCGTTTGGTGGCGGTCAAACCCGGTCAACGTACTCGAAATCTGGTTTACGACCAAACTTATCCGGTTTTGAGACTTGAGAGGTCAAATATATACCAAATAAATTTGTGGGACCAAGTCACTTTTTGGAAACTTGAGGGACGAAAAACATATTCTTTTTTTTCTTCTGGAAAAGGGATTAGCATGTCAGCACTCAAATCTCTTCTTTGCATTCCAGTGAATGAATGTGTTGCAGAAAACAAATTATGTACATGAACTTGGAGTGTCCTCCTAATAATGTAGTGTAAATTAGCTTAATCTGGCCCTTTAGGATGTTGGCAAGGAGCAAACCGAACCCACCAGGATGCCCAGTTCAGTACATAATCTTTTTTTCCTTCTAAGAATCAGTACAGAATCTTCTTTTAGTACGGAATCTGTTGTTGAAACGTTAAGATTAGTTGTTACTTTGCAAGGCCTGATGGGGGCAAGACGCAAATATACCAAGGGGGTGTATGTAAAAAAATAAGTGAGTTGATCCTATCCCTACACATAGATCCAACACACCATGAGGCATTGGAGCATAGTATCATGAGAGGCACCGTAGCACTGGATATTTTCCCGCGTGCCGCCTCCGCCGCCGGCTAGCTCCTCCTCCGCGTCGAGGCCGGGCAAGACTGAGCGCGGGCCACAGAGATGCGAGGTTGCTAAGCTGTCCGCGGTGTCCATCCATCTGCGGCGCCGTCGCCGTCGTGCTCCCGTCGAGAGATGCTCGAGCGCCGGGAGAGGAATCCACGTCTGCTCCTGCTCGACCGCTTCTAAATCGAGGGACACCTGCTTCTGCTCGCTATGGAGGCCGCTGCTCTGATCCGACCCTGCATCATGTAATGAGCGGCCTGCAGGTATCTCATTTTTGCTACGTTGTTGTGTGCCTTCTTTGTCTGGTCTCATTCGTGGGCCGTTACTTTTTAAAAAAAAGGATGATGACCCCTGGCCTCTGCATTTGGGAGATGCATGCGGCCACTTTATTGATTATTTTTGATGACCTTACAAAGTATTATCAACAATATATCTAAATCCACCATCTTGGCAACATATGCCACTACTCCTATTCATATGATGAAGGGATGCTAGCTGGACCACTACCCAAACCACTCACCTAAACCTAACATCAAAAACCAGAAGCCCCAGCCGAGCCACATACCGGGTCTGGGGCACAATCCGGTCAAACACACCCGTGTGTCGTCGCAGCCATCTTCCACAGGTCCGTCTTTAGATTATATTGAGGCCTCTACCTTATCTGGCCACTCTGCCATCGACATCACCATGACGCCAGATAGCTACCTCCTCCTGCGCGAGTCCATCTCCGCGCATCGGACGCCGAATCTCCACAGCGCCATTCCGCCGATATCCGCCGCCATCAATGTGTGAGATGAAGTACCACTCCACCACAACAGGTACAAGATAAGGAAGTGCGAGGTCCCCATCAAAAACACGGCCGGACGGGCCACCACCGCGGGCTGTTACTATAAAGTGCTTATTTACACAATAACTAATCGTGTATCTGCTATGCTGCTTGTTAGCTACTTCCTTCATTCCAAAATAGATGACTCAACTTTGTACTAACTTTAATACAAAGTTTATACAAAGTTGGGTCATCTATTTTGAAACGGAGAGAATACCTGTTAAGAAAGTTTTTCACTTCACAGCAAACTATTCTGCTAGCCAATCTCCTACGAGTTGGATTGTTATGACCGGCATATTAGGGGCTATCCCATTTAGTTCTGGCCAAGTCTAACTTATCGTTATTAGGGGCTTAGCCCAATTAGCTTAGTATGGGGATTATATAAACTCGTGTAAGGATCTGTTTTGAAATTAAGTAAGAAGCAATCATATTTGTTTGGCTTCCTTAGGGAGCCAGGAGACCTAGCCTAATCGCTTCCTCCCTTGCGCCCCCCTCTTAGCGGCCACCTCCTTGCGCACGATGGCACCCAGCAGCCGGCGGCCGCAAGTTTGTCCACGACCAGCTCCCTCTTTCCCCTACAACCTCTGGCCTAAACCCAGTAGAACCCTAGTTTCTACCAGTTTGGTACCAGTTAGCTTCGATTCGATCATGTCTTGCCCGCTGCCAACCCCGTCGCTTCCGCTGCCGAACGCCACCACCGCGTCGCTGGCCCTCTCCACCGTGCAGCTGCCCTTCCCATCCGCGCCGCTGCTCTCCACTTCCGGCGCCGCCGCCGTTCAGATGCCGACGTCCTCCATCGTGCCGTCAGCAGCCGCCTGCACCCTGGAGGAGGTCACCAGGGTCCTCAACGACCTCGTAGCTGCCGTCCAGGGGATCCGGCTGTACCTGGCCAGCCCCACAGGCGACCGCCGCCCCTGCCGCCGCCATCGGGCTGCCGCCCTGCCGTGGTACTCGCCGCACGTAGCGGCCTCCGCGGCGTTCGCCGGGCTGCTGTAGCCGCCGCCTGCCACCACCCCGCAGTGGCCGTCGTGGCCGGCGGCGGCTCTCGCCGCGCCTCCCGCGCCCACCACCCCATCCAGCAACCGTCGTGGCTACCGTGGCCGCTGCAGCTGCCATCCACCGCCACCACTGCCCTGCCCTGGCTGCAGTGGCAGCCACCGGTCCTGGCGGCCTCCGCCACGCCCGGTGCTTCACCGCAGCAGCTGCAGCAGCCACCGCCGGTCAGCTACGTCCCCGCATCGACCACGTCGGCAGGAGTCCCGGTCCACTAGGTCCGGTTCCCGTCCTCGCCGTCCCCGCATCCGACTTGGTTGACCGAGTCGTCGTCTCAGCCGGTCTACATGCTGGCCTCGGGACCGCCGCATGTGCCATCACAGCAGGTGCAGTACGGCGGGTCCTCCAGCTCCGCGGGCCCCTACGTTGGCCTCGACGCGCTGCCGTTCCACGGGAGGGGGGGAGGGGGCCTGTGATCACCGACCCGGCGCCGCTGCTCCGCACCGCCGAGCGTACCCTCACGGCAGTCATACCCAGACGGCGCCGCGCTTCGCCAAGCTCGCCTTCGCCACCTACGACGGCACCGAGGACCCCCTCAACTAGCTTAATCAATGTGACAAGTTCTTCCGAGGGCAATGCACGCTCGTGTCGGACCGCACCTGGCTCGCTTCATATCACCTCCGAGGCGCCTCACAGGCTTGGTATTACGCTCTCGAGCAGGACGAGGGCGGCATGCCTTCATGGGAGCGTTTTCGCGAGCTCTGCCTCCTTCGCTTCGGGCAGCCGATACATGGGAGCCGGCTGGCGGAGTTGGGCCGTCTCCCCTTCACCTCCACGGTGCAGGACTTCACCGACCGCTTTCAGGCCCTGGCGTGCCATGCGCCCAACGTGACGGCTCCCGGCGGACCGAGCTCTTCGTCGGCGGTCTGCCGGATCATATTCGTGTGGACGTGGAGCTGTAGGGACCCCAAGACCTCTAGACGGCCGTGTACTCTGCTCGCGCGTTTGAGCGCTGCACGGTGGCCATCCAGCAGGTGTCACCATCCTGGGTCGCTGGGCCGCCACCCTGGCCGGACGTTCCCGCACAGGGTCGGCCTGCTCAGGCTTCCGCAGCACCCCTCGGCGCCACCGAGGCGCGCCCGTTCCGATGGCTCGCCCCGGCCGAGCAACTCGAGCGTCGCCGCCAAGGGTTGTGCTTCAACTGCGATGAGCCCTACATGCCCGGCCACGACTCTTCTACCTGGAGGCTGCGGACTACATTGAGAAGGACGCCGCCGCCGCTAGGCTCGGCGACCTGCCCGCCCCAGCTGCCGCGGAGGTGTTTGGCGACGGTTGATCACCTCGAGGAGTTCCGCAAGCGCTTCCCCGCCTTCCAGCTCGAGGACGAGCTGTTTGTGCAGGCGGGGAGAAATGTTATGACCGGCATATTAGGGCTTAGCCCAATTAGTTGTGGCCCAGTCTATCTTATCATTATTAGGGGACGCCGCCGCCGCTGGGCTCAGCGACCTGCCCGCCCCAGCTGCCGCGGAGGTGTTTGGCGATGGTTGATCACCTCGAGGAGTTCCGCAAGCACTTCCCCGCCTTCCAGCTCGAGGACGAGTTGTTTGTGCAGGCGGGGAGAAATGTTATGACCGGCATATTAGGGCTTAGCCCAGTTAGTTGTGGCCCAGTCTATCTTATCGTTATGAGGGGCTTAGCACAATTATCTTAGTAGGAGGATTATATAAACTCGTGTAAGGATCCGTTTTGGAATTAAGTAAGAATCAATCATATTTCCTCAACTTTCTTAGGAAGCCGGGAGACCTAACCCTAGCCACCGCCTCCCCTGCGCTATCTCCCTCTCAGCCGCCGCCTCCTCGCGCACGCCGGCGCCCAGCCGCCGCCGGCCGCGAGTTCGTCCACGACCAGCTCCCTCTTTCCCCTACAACCCCCGACCTAGACCCGGTAGAACCCTAGTTTCTATCATGGATAAATTATGCTAGACATACATTATTAATTTTACAGACTTTTGCAGATAATTGTTAATTTTGTTGTTGCCGTGCAGATATTGTTACTGAACATTTTGTTACCTGCGAAAATCCTGATTATCAACAAAGCTTATTGAAAGCACTGTCATCTGTGAGTGTGGATTTGATTCATTTTAGCTTACAGTGGCATGTCAAAATTTCTGTAGGTTATGACATACCAAAAATATGGAAGATTCGGATATTGTGCCAGCACCTGAGCTCATTGAAGTGCTTTTCATAACTGCGAAGGACAGGTTGATCATTGGGTTGAGTGATATCTCAGGCTTATGATTGATAGGCTCCGTCGAGCAGAGAAGCCATATCTGAAATCTCTCCTTGTACAAGTGGTAGGAAATGTGCATGTTCCCCTTCTCTATTTGTTCCAAAACATGCTCCCCAGCAAAGGTCTATCATTGTCTGTATGATTTGATTTTGCTATTTTTAAGCCTTTCTGTATCAGTTGTGTACAAGTAATGTTGTCTGTCACCGCAGAGTAGATTTTTTTAGTAGTACTTAAAAATAGACGATATCCAAGTGTAATGCTAATCATAAATTATCAACTTAAAATGTATTTCGCGGCCTGGTTTGGCAACCCTGCACTGTTCACTATTGGCTTGCAACAGAAAAAAACATTTTCAAAATACAGTGCCTTAATTGGAGGTGCCTCAACTTGTCCTGCGTGGTCAGTTTAGTGCCTAAAATTATAAAATACGTGAAACTAGTGCTTGAACTTGTCTGTCCATGCAAATACGGTGCCTTCATTCGTATCCGGACTTACGTCCAGCCCATGTGGCGTACAAACGTGATGGTGGCCCACCTGTCAGTGGCTAAGAGGTGCTGGGTGGCCTGCACATGAGATTTTTTTACAGAAACTGTCTCATTTTTTATTTAATCAATAGAAAAGCCTTAAAAACATAGCGAGAAATAACATGAAAAAAATACTCCATAGAGGGGTATCGAACCAGGCGCATCATGTTCAACAATGGCACTATCTGGCCAGCCGGCCAAACTATGCTTCGAATTCAAATCGTAGCTACAAAGCTCTACAAATACAATCCACGTATCGCTCTGCAATTTTCTTCTTTTTATTTTTTCCAAGTTCCTGTTTATCATAACACATAAATTTTCCCATATGAAAAATAGAATTATCAATATGCAAATATTTTATATTTTAAATCTTTTTCCATTTTCATTATTGTGTACTTCGAAGAGGTAGACATAAACTCAATATATGTGGACGTAAATATTTCAACCTATATTAGAAATTATTTTCTAAATTTATGAATCTTCATTCGGGGCCACAAGCACACACAATTATTGTTTATATTCATTGTATTTTTAAATACCCAATTTTAGCAAATTGAGAACATTATATTTTGCAAACTACTCAACTATATTGAAAAATTATTACCGAATAATATTAAATTCTAGAATTATATCAAACATGTAAACCGTGTTTGTAGAAATGTAAGGATAATTTACAACATAATTTTTAACACATATTGAAGTCTTTTAAAAATACATGTTGTATACTTTTTTAACGCACGCCAAACATTTTTCAAAAATGCATTATAAATTTTTAATACATTTCAAACATTTTTCAAAAACATGTTGAACATTTTTCAAATGCACTAACACTTTATTTAAGTTTATGGCAGTTATTTTTTGTTCTTACATTTCTTTTTTCAAATGGTAAAGCTAATATGAAAAATAAAATAAAGAATTTCAAAAGTAAGTGGGCAGACCCATAGGAGCGCCATATATATAGCAATTGAGCACGTTTGAGAGGTACATAGCAACCAAAGTGGAATTCTGGAGTACAGTGGCCACTGAGCACATTTTTTCTTGAAAGTTTAAAAACTAGCCAAAAGTTCCATACAAAATTTGAAAATTTCACACAAAAACATATGCATGTGTTCTAAGTGATTTTCAAGTTTTGTTTGAAATTTTGTTATATTATACCCTGCAAAAGAAGACAAATTAGCTGATTTTTGCATGTATTTGTCTTTTTTGTACTCTCACATACGAATACAGAATTTGAAGGAAAGAATCACAGGAATATATTACACTTCTCTGTGTGCATGTACAAAAAATGTCAGAAGTTTTTTAGCTGTAAAAATCCGTTTCTTTGACTTTCAAAAAATGGGCACAATGTGACGGTGCCCGAAAATTACAACGCAATATATAAAGTTCGATCTAGTCTATATCTACTGAGCTCAGTATGGCCTGGTGGACAGCTTGTGCGTGCAACACAAATCGCAAAATTGTGGGGCTTTCCTATGTGTTTAAATAAAACATGACCGGGTTTTCTAAAAAAAACCTCATGTTCGGTCCACTCAGCTACTTCCCCGCTCTCAACCACCGACAGGTGGGCCACCGCCATGTTGGCGCAACCACACAGGTTGGACGTACATCTGGTTATGAATGGAGGCACCGTATTTGCACGGTCGGACCAATTCGAGCCCCCGCTTTATGTATTCTATAATTTTAGGCACTAAACTGACCGCGCATGACAAGTTGTGGCACCTCCTACGTATTTAACTCAAACAATTTGCTTCCAAACAGGCGTTTTGTTGTTTTTCTTAGCCTTTGGTAAAGGCCTGAGGTATTGTTGGTTGTTTTTGGTGGGATGTAGATTTATGTATTTTCTTCTTTGTCTGGTCTGAGTAGGGCCTTCAATTGCTGCTCCTCTATTCGGGGAGTGTCGGTGTTTTGTTCCTTTATGTCTATCTAGGTTCCAAGGAAGGTGATATTTAGATTTGTCTTGTTCTGCTGACGGCTTATTATGCAGCTGAGCGTTGAATCTAGCTGTGTTCTTAATGAAATATGGCTTTGTTGTGTAGGAGAGGGTTAGGCCTGCTAAGTTTCGAATTGCGTGATGAGTAGTATCCCATGAGATGCTTCATACGTAAGTACTTACGATTTCTAGGCTTCTATGTTGTCGATGATATGTTCCTCTTGATGTCATCTAGAACTTCAGTGAATCACTGAAGATAGTCTTACATCATGTTATATCGAATGAAGTTACTTGAAATTTTTTAAATAACAAATTAACATGTCTTTTTGAGTGTATAACACATTGCTAGAAACATTTCCTTGGAGAAGATAGGGAACTGAAACGCATTACAGTGAATACTAAAATTTACTCGTTGCATCTTTTCTTCTTTTGGTTAGATGTTGAAAAAGGATTGTGGGGGAGAACATAATGTTTGGGGAACAGTATTGTAGATGATACCTCGCCTGTTGGCCGTTGGCCTGGTAAGCTCTTCTCCTAGCCTTCTTGGCTTCATGTGCCGCCTGATCTTCGTTTTAGGATCTATCCTAGAGCTGTTTTGTTCTTTGTATAGGAAACATTTATTCCTTTTACTGGTAATAGATAAACCGAAACAACTCCTTTTGGGCCATCCAAGAGTCTGAAGTGACCGACGTTGTAATTAACAAATGTACAAAGTTATGCTAAAACCCTCCCAATTTTTTCCATGATAGCTCTTGCTCTAAAATGCACTTTCATGGAGGTTATCAGGGAAAGGTATTTTCTGCTATAGCACTGCATGCTCCGGTGTTGGGTTGCACTTCTGCCTCCATTTGAAGTTGTTCTGAATCCAGGGTTGCTCTTCTTTTTTGTTTACATCATATGCTTCTTTTCATGAGTTGATTATGATTTTTTTACATCATAAGTTGTTCCAAATCCAGGGTTGTTCTAAATATTTCTACTCTTCGCATAATTTACTTGAACTAACTCGGTAAATTGAATTGATATGTGAATTCATGATCCTTTTGTTTCTTCTTGCTAAAAGTTGTGATTTTTGAATTTGCTGTCATTGAGCATATACAAATATGCATTAACATTTGATTGGCTGCTATAGAAAAAGTATGTTCCCAGAAAATTCCTTAAGATGTAATAAAAACTACATATTTAGAATATCAATTTGTACTATTGCTTCTAATGAATGGCATGAAAGATTTAGAAAATCAGCCTACACTATTGCTTTATGGGAAACAATATGGTGAACACCCAGTTTATGTCATAAGAATTGGCTGGTTAGAGAAGCTATAATGTTTTATTGAAAGGTAAAAACTAGAATTTATGCAGTAAAAATATGTTAGCCATGCTTTTTTGTTTTGTAATTCATGATTTGCTGGAGAGCTCGGTAGGTAGTTGCATTGTTGTCAGCTCATTTCATGTTCTGGATCTTGCCAGGTTTGATTATGTCTCGGATTGGAGCAGCGACACAAGTAAGGAGAGGTTGTTGCCTGTATTGCTGCTGCTCTCATCATCTTGGCTTGCAGGTTACCACCGTCACACAACCGGACGGGGTCTCCTGCCTGTCTGACTCTTTTTCTATAGTGTGGGCTTCTGATCTGGGCCGCTCTAACGGTTGTTCTGTTGGGGAACGCAGTATTTCAAAATTTTCCTACGATCACACAAGATCTATCTAGGATATGCATAGCAACAAGAGGGGAGAGTGTGTCTACGTACCCTCGTAGACCGAAAGCGGAAGCGTTTATCAACGCGGTTGATGTAGTTGTACACCTTCACGATCCGTCCCGATCAAGTACCGAACATACAACACCTCCGCGTTCAGCACACGTTCAGCTCGATGACGTCCTCGTCTTCTTGCTCCAGCAAGAGGGGTGAAGTAGTAGATGAGTTCCGGCAGCACGACGGCGTGGTGACAGTGTTGGTGAAGAACAATCTCTGCAAGGCTTCACCTAAGCACTACGAAAACTATGATGGAGGATAAACTAGAGGGGACAGGGTTGCCGGCACACGGCTAGGTGTTTCTTGATGTGTCTTGGGTGCTAGCCCTGCCCCTCTATTTATATGTTGAGCCTTGGGGTCGAAACTTGGAGTAAAAGCCTCCACAAAGTCGGTTTCACCCGAAAGGCAAGAGTCCTTCTCGGACTCCACGGCCAGATGTCAGGGTCTCGGGCGTCTGGACCCGGACGCCCGGGACCTTGGCGTCTGGTGATACGTCTCCAACGTATCTATAATTTTTGATTGTTCTATGCTATTATATTATCTGCTTTGGATGTTTAATGGGCTTTATTATACACTTTTATATTATTTTTGGGACTAACCTACTAACCCAAGGCCTAGTGCAAATTGATGTTTTTGCCTACTTCAGTGTTTCGCAAAAAGGAATATCAAACGGAATGAAACCTTCAGGAGAGTTATTTTTGGAACAAACATGATCCAGGGGACTTGGAGTAGATGTCAAGAAAGGAGCGAGGAGGCCACGAGGCAGGGAGGCGCCTGCCCCCCTGGGCGCGCCCCCACCCTCGTGGGCCCCTCACAGCTCCACCGATCGACCTACTTCTTTCTCCTATATATATATATATATATATCCATATACCTCGAAAACATCTAGGAGCACCACGAAACCCTATTTCCACCGTTGCAACCTTCTGTACCCAAGAGATCCCATCTTGGGGCCTTTTTCGGAGCTATGCCGGAGGGGGAATCCATCACGGAGGGCTTCTACATCAACACCATAGCCTCTCCGATGATGTGTGAGTAGTTTACCACAGACCTTCGGGTCCATAGTTATTACCTAGATGGCTTCTTCTCTCTCTTTGGATCTCAATACAAAGTTCTCCTCGATCTTCTTGGAGATCTATTCGATGTAATTCTTTTTTGCTGTGTGTTTGTCGAGATCCGATGAATTGTGGGTTTATGATCAATATTATCTATGAACAATATTTGATTCTTCTCTGAAATCTTTTATGTATGATTTGTTATCTTTGCAAGTCTCTTCGAATTATTAGTTTGGTTTGGCCTACTAGATTGATCTTTCTTGCAATGGGAGAAGTGCTTAGATTTGGGTTCAATCTTGCGGTGTCCTTTCCCAGTGACAGCAGGGGCAGCAAGGCACGTATTGTATTGTTGCCATCGAGGATAAAAAGATGGGGTTTATATCATATTGCTTGAGATTATCCCTCTACATCATGTCATCTTGCATAATGTGTTATTCTGTTCTTATGAACTTAATACTCTAGATGCATGCTGGATAGCGGTCGATGTGTGGAGTAATAGTAGTAGATGCAGAATCGTTTTGGTCTACTTGTCGCGGACGTGATGCCTATATACATGATCATGCCTAGATATTCTCATAATTATGCACTTTTTTATCAATTTCTCGACAGTAATTTCTTTACCCACCGTAATACTTATGCTATCTTGAGAGAAGCCACTAGTGAAACCTATGGCCCCCGGGTCTATCTTCTATCATATAAGTTTCCCATTTATTTTACTTTGCAATCTTTACTTTCAATCTATATCATAAAAATACCAAAAATATTTATCTTATTATCTCTATCAGATCTCACTCTCGTAAGTGACCGTGAAGGGATTGACAACCCCTTTATTGCGTTGGTTGCGAGGTTCTTATTTGTTTGTGTAGGTTCGAGGTGACTTGTGTGTAGTATCCTACTTGATTGATACCTTGGTTCTCAAAAACTGAGGGAAATACTTACGCTACTTTGCTGCATCACCCTTTCCTCTTCAAGGGAAAACCAACGCAGTGCTCAAGAGGTAGCAGAAGGATTTCCGGCGCTGTTGCCGGGAAGATCTACGCACTAGTCAAGACATACCAAGTACCTATCACAAACTCTTATCCCTCGCATTACATTATTTACCATTTGCCTCTCGTTTTCCTCTCCCCCATTTCACCCTTGCCGTTTTATTCGCCCTCTTTTTCCATTCGCCTCTTTTTACTTGCCCCTTGCTGCCTTCATGTCTGAAATTGGGGAGGTTATCGTTAATAAAGATAGTGGTAATAACATGGAAAACGTCGATGCTTTTGATTATCCTCATAAAGAACCAACTATTTTGCATACTAAAAAGTTTTGGATCGGTAGTGGTAATATTATTGGAAAAGGAGTTATTCAAGATTTATTTACTTGTGTCAGTGCTTTACCTACTATGGGAGGGTCTATTCTCCATAGAACTAGTAGTTTTGCGGATGCTATATCTTTGCTCATAGTTGAACTTGAAATACAATTTATTCATATGCACCCTTGCATCCAAAGGATTTTTCTAGAATTTTCTAATATTGAGCATTCTTATGTTAAGCGAGCAGCTACCATCTTTTTAGCTAATGAGTTCAGATTCATAATAAAAGAAGCCAATGAAATTTTTGCGCATTATAGGGTGGACGCCGGCCGTCCTCCCATAGAAGCAATCCTTTTTTATCAAGAATACATAATGCGCTTACGATCTTTAGATAATGTTGCTTTTAATGAAAACCTTAGAAAAAAGGTTCCTGCCGACATTCAAGTTGACAGGATTTCTGAACTTAATAATAATTTTGCCATCCAGAATAATGGGATAGGTTTTTCTCTTGAACAAAGGCTCATGACTTTTTGCCAAAAGAATGCTTATAATGATGAATTGGTTGTGCAATATGAGGGGCCAACGGAGGAATCAATACCTCCCGAGCTTGATTTTGGGGACTTTTGTCCCATTAAATTTAGCCCTTTCTATTACATTTCTTGCCACAAAGAAAACTTGCCGCTGAACGTAGGGAGTATGAGATGATTTTTCGTGATTTGCCCTATCATTATCATGGTAATACCTAGATCTATTCTTGTTTTTATGCCTAGCTAGGGGCGTTAAACGATAGCGCTTGTTGGGAGGCAACCCAATTTTATTTTTGTTTCTTGCTTTTTGGTTCTGTTTAGTAATAAATAATTCATCTAGACTCTATTTAGATGTGGTTTTATGATTTTAATTAGTGTTTGTGCCAAGTAGAACCTTTGGGAAGACTTGGGGGAAGTTTTTGCGATCTTGCTGTAAGAAACAGAAACTTTGGCGCTCAAGAGATTTAATGCCATTTTTTACTGGAGAGCGAGATTAGGTTGATTCTTTTTTCAGATGATTAATAGACAAATTCCTCACGACCACCAGTTTATTTCAGAATTTTTAGGGTTACATAATTACTCGAAACCTACAGATTACTACAGACTGTTCTGTTTTTGACAGATTCTGTTTTTCGTGTGTTGTTTGCTTATTTTGATGAATCTATGGCTAGTATCAGAGGGTATGAACCATAGAGAAGTTGGAATACAGTAGGTTTAACACCAATATAAATAAATAATGAGTTCATTACAGTACCTTAAGTGGTGGTTTGTTTTCTTATACTAATGAAGCTCATGAGATTTTCTGTTGAGTTTTGTGTTGTGAAGTTTTCAAATTTTGGGTAAAGACTTGATGGATTATGGAATAAGAAGTGGCAAGAGCCTAAAATTGGGGATGCCCAAGGCACCCCAAGGTAAAATTCAAGGACAGCCAAAAGCCTAAGCTTGGGGATGCCCCGGAAGGCATCCCCTCTTTCGTCTTCGTCCATCGGTAACTTTACTTGAGGCTATATTTTTATTCACAACATGATATGTGTTTTGCTTGGAGCGTCCTGCATAATTTGAGTCTTTTCTTTTTAGTTTACCACAATCATCCTTGTTGTACACACCTTTTGGGAGAGACACACATGAATCGGAATTTATTAGAATACTCTATGTGCTTCACTTATATCTTTTGAGCTAGATAATTTTGCTCTAGTACTTCACTTATATCTTTTAGAGCACGGTGGTGGTTTTATTTTATAAAAAATATTGATCTCTCATGCTTCACTTATATTATTTTGAGATTCCTTTAGAACAGCATGGTAATTAGCTTTGGCTATAAAATTGGTCCTAATATGATAGGCATCCAAGATTGGTATAAGAAAAACTTTCATAAAAAGGTGCATTGAATACTATGAGAAGTTTGATACTTGATAATTTTTTTGAGATATAAAGATGGTGATATTAGAGTTGTGCTAGTTGAATAGTTCTGAATTTGAGAAATACTTGTGTTGAAGATTGTAAGTCCTGTAGCATGCACGCATGGTAACCGTTGTGTAACAAATTTGAAACATGAGGTGTTCTTTGATTGTCTTCCTTATGAGTGGCGGTCGGGGACGAGCGATGGTCTTTTCCTACCAATCTATCCCCCTAGGAGCATGTGCGTAATGCTTGGTTTTTGATGACTTGTAGATTTTTGCAATAAGTATGTGAGTTCTTTATGACTAATGTTGAGTCCATGGATTATACGCACTCTCACCTTTCCATCATTTCTAGCCTCTTCGGTACCGTGCATTGCCCTTTCTCACCTTGAGAGTTGGCGCAAACTTCGCCGGGGCATCCAAACCCTGTGATATGATACGCTCTGTCACACATAAACCTCCTTATATCTTCCTCAAAACAGCCACCATACCTACTTATGGCATTTCCATAGCCATTCCGAGATATATTGCCATGCAACTTTCCACCATTTCATTTATGACACGCTTCATCATTGTCATATTGCCTTGCATGATCATGTAGTTGGCATCGTATTTGTGGCAAAGTCACCATGCATAATTTATCATACATGTCACTCTTGATTCATTGCCCTTCCCGATACACTGCCGGAGGCATTCATAGAGTCATATTTTGTTCTAGTATCGAGCTGTAACCATTGAGTTGTAAATAAATAGAAGTGTGATGATCATCATTAATAGAGCATTGTCCCAAATAAAAAACGGGGGAAGGCCAAAACAAGGCCCAAAAAGAGAAATAAAAAGGGACAATGCTACTATCCTTTTTTTCCACACTTGTGCTTCAAAGTAGCACCATGATCTTTATGATAGAGAGTCTCTTGTTTTGTCACTTTCATATACTAGTGGGAATTTTTCATTATAGCACTTGGCTTGTATATTCCAACAATGGGCTTCCTCAAATGCCCTAGGTCTTCGTAAGCAAGCAAGTTGGATGCACACCCACTTAGTTTCTTTTGTTGAGCTTTCATACATTTATAGCTCTAGTGCATCCGTTGCATGGCAATCCCTACTCCTTGCATTGACATCAATTGATGGGCATCTCCCTAGCCTGTTGATTAGCCGCATCAATGTGAGACTTTCTCCTTTTTTGTCTTCTCCACATAACCCACGTCATTATATTCTATTCCACCCATAGTGCTATATCCATGGCTCGCGATCATGTATTGCATGAAAATTGAAAAAAAGTTTGAGATTACTAAAGTATGAAATAATTGCTTGACTTGTCATCGGGGTTGTGCATGATGAGAGCATTCTTGTGTGACGAAAATGGAGCATGAACAAACTATATGATTTTGTAGGGATGAACTTTCTTTGGCCATGTTATTTTGAGAAGGCATGATTGCTCAGTTGGTATGCTTGAAGTATATTTTTATGTCAATATTAAACTTTTGTATTGAATCTCTCGGATCTGAATATTCATGCCACGATAAAGAAAATTACATTGATAATTATGCTAGGTAGCATTCCACACCAAAAATTCTGTTTTTATCATTTACCTACTCGAGGACGAGCAGGAATTAAGCTTGGGGATGCTTGATACGTCTCCAACGTATCTATAATTTTTGATTGTTCCATGCTATTATATTATCTGTTTTGGATGTTTAATGGGCTTTATTATACACTTTTATATTATTTTTGGGACTAACCTACTAACCCAAGGCCCAGTGCAAATTGCTGTTTTTTGCCTATTTCAGTGTTTCGCGGAAAAGGAATATCAAACAGAATCCAAATGGAATGAAACCTTCGGGAGAGTTATTTTTGGAACAAACATGATCCAGGGGACTTGGAGTACACGTCAAGAAAGGAGCGAGGAGGCCACAAGGCAGGGAGGCACACCCACCAACCTCGTGGGCCCCTTGTAGCTCCACCGACCTACTTCTTCCACCTATATATATCCATATACCCCGAAAACATCCAGGAGCACCACGAAACCCTATTTCCACCGCTGCCACCTTCTGTACCCAAGAGATCCCATCTTAGGGCATTTTCTGGAGCTCTGTCGGAGGGAGAATCAATCACGGAGAGCTTCTACATCAACACCATAGCCTCTCCGATGATGTGTGAGTAGTTTACCGCAGACCTTCGGGTCCATAGTTCTTAGATAGATGGCTTCTTCTCTCTCTTTGGATCTCAATACAAAGTTCTCCTCGATCTTCTTGGAGATCTATTAGATGTAATTCTTTTTGCGGTGTGTTTGTCGAGATCCGATGAATTGTGGGTTTATGATAAATATTATATATGAGCAATATTTGATTCTTCTCTGAAATCTTTTATGTACGATTTGTTATCTTTGCAAGTCTCTTCAAATTATCAATTTGGTTTGGCCTACTAGTTTGATCTTTCTTGCAATGGGAGAAGTGCTTAGCTTTGGGTTCAATCTTGCGGTGTCCTTTCCCAGTGACAGCAGGGGCAGCAAGGCACGTATTGTATTGTTGCCATCGAGGACAAAAAGATGGGGTTTATATCATATTGCTTGAGTTTATCCCTCTACACCATGTCATCTTGTCTAATGCGTTACTCTGTTCTTATGAACTTAATACTCTAGATGCATGCTGGATAGCGGTCAATGTGTGGAGTAATAGTAGTAGATGCAGAATCGTTTTGGTCTACTTGTCGCGGACGTGATGCCTATATACATGATCATGCCTAGATATTCTCATAATTATGCACTTTTTTATCAATTGCTCGACAGTAATTTCTTTACCCACCGTAATACTTATGCTATCTTGAGAGAAGCCACTAGTGAAACCTATGGCCCCCGAGCCTATCTTCTATCATATAAGTTTCCCATCTATCTTACTTTGCAATCTTTACTTTCAATCTATATCATAAAAATACCAAAAATATTTATCTTATTATCTCTATCAGATCACACTCTCGTAAGTGACCGTGAAGGGATTGACAACCCCTTTATCGCGTTGGTTGTGAGGTTCTTATTTGTTTGTGTAGGTTCGAGGTGACTTGCGTGTAGTCTCCTACTGGATTGATACCTTGGTTCTCAAAAAATTGAGGTAAATACTTACGCTACTTTGCTGCATCACCCTTTCCTCTTCAAGGGAAAACCAACACAGTGCTCAAGAGGTAGCATCTGGCCCCTGGACTCCGGAAAACTTGCCTTTGCGCTTTCCAAAAACCTTGTGGGCTTTCCCCTTTGGCCCAAATAAAGTGTCCTCGTACCCAAACATTTCGGGAAACATCTGGAACCCCTTCCGGTGAACTCCGAAACCCTTCCGGAGACCTAACACTATTATCCCATATATCAATCTTTACCTCCGGACCATTCTGGACCTCCTAGTCATATCCGTGATCACATCCAAGATTCCGAACAACATGCGGTTACCAACATACATAACTCATATAATACTATATCGTCGACGAATGTTAAGCGTGCGGACCCTACGGGTTCGAGAACTATGTAGACATGACCGAGAGACCTCTCTGGTCAATAACCAATAGCGGAACCTGAATGCTCATATTGGCTCCTACATATTCTACGAAGATCTTTATCGGTCGAACTGGTATGACAACATACGTTATTCCCTTTGTCATCGATATGTTACTTGCCCGAGATTCGATCGTCGGTATCTTCATACCTAGTTCAATCTCGTTACTGGCAAGTCTCTTTGCTTGTTCTGTAATACATCATCCTATAACTAACTCATTAGTTACATTGCTTGCAAGGCTTATTATGATGTGCATTACTGAGAGGGCCTAGAGATACCTCTCCGATACTCAGAGTGACAAATCCTAATCTCGATCTATGACAACCCAACAAACACCTTCGGAGATACCTGTAGAGCATCTTTATAATCACCCAGTTATGTTGTGACGTTTGATAGCACACAAGGTATTCCTCCGGTATCCAGGAGTTGCATAATCTCATAGTCAAAGTAATATGTATAAGTCATGAAGAAAGCAATATCAATAAAGCTTAACGATCATAATGCTAAGCTAACAGATGGGTCTTGTCCATCACATCATTCTCTAATGATGTGATCTTGTTCATCAAATGAAAACACATGTCTATGGTTAGGAAACTTAACCATCTTTGATTAACGAGCTAGTCAAGTAGAGGCATACTAGGGACACTGTTTGTCCATGTATTCACACGTGTACTAAGTTTCTGGTTAATACAATTCTAGCATGAATAATAAACATTTATCATGATATAAGGAAATATAAATAACAACTTTATTATTTCCTCTAGGGCATATTTCCTTCAGTCTCCCACTTGCACTAGAGTCAATAATCTAGTTCACATCGCCATATGATTTAACACCAATAGTTCACATCACCATGTGATCATCACCCAAAGGGTTTACTAGAGTCAATAATCTAGTTCACATCGCCATGTCATTAACACCCAAAGAGTACTAAGGTGTGATCATGTTTTTCTTGTGAGAGAAGTTTAGTCAATGGGTCTGCCACATTCAGATCTGTATGTATTTTGCAAATTTCTATGTATACAATGCTCTGCACGGAGCTACTCTAGCTAATTGATCCCACTTTCAATATGTATCCACATTGAGATCTAGAGTCGTCCGGGTCAGTGTCAAAGCTTGTGTCAAAGCTTGAATCGATGTACTCTTTAGGAGAACTCTTTATCACCTCCATAACCAAGAAATATCTCCTTAGTCTTCTGAGGATAATTTTGATCGATGTCCTGTGATCCACTCCTGGATCAATATCGTACCCCCTTTCCATACCCATGGCAAGGTACACAATAGGTTTGGTACACAACATAGCATACTTCATAGAACCTATGGCCGAGGCATAGGGAATGACTTTCATTCTCTTTCTATTTTCTGTCGTGGTCGTGTTTTGAGTCTTAATCAACTTTACACCTTGCAATACAGGCAAGAACTCCTTCTTTGACTGTTCCATTTTAACTACTTCAAAATCTTGTCAAGGTATGTACTCATTGAAAAATCTTATCAAGTGTCTTGATCTATCTTTATAGATGTTGATACCCAATATGTAAGCAGCTTCACCGAGGTCTTTCATTGAAAAATTCTTATTCAAGTATCCTTTTATGCTATCCAGAAATTCTATATTATTTCCAATCAACAATAAGTCATCCTCATATAATATTAGAAATGCTACAGAGCTCCCACTCACTTTCTTGTAAATATAGGCTTCTCCAAAAGTCTGTATAAAACCATATGCTTTGATCACACTATCAAAGTGTACATTCCAACTCCAAGATGCTTGCACCAGTCCATAAATGGATCACTGGAGCTTACACACTTTGTTAGCACCTTTCAGATTAACAAAACCTTCTGGTTGCATCATATACAACTCTTCTTTAAGAAATCCATTAAGGAATGCAGTTTTGACATCCATTTGCCAAATGTCATAAAATGCGGCAATTGCTAACATGATTCGGATAGACTTTAAGCATAGATACGAGTGAAAAACTCTCATCGTAGTCAACATCCTTGAACTTGTTGAAAATCTTTTGCGACAATTCGAGCTTTGTAGATAGTAACACTACTATCAGCGTCCGTCTTCCTCTTGAAGATCCATTTAATCTCAATGGCTCACCGATCATCGGGCAAATCAATCAAAGTCCATACTTTGTTATCATACATGGATCCCATCTCAGATTTCATGGCCTCAAGCCATTTCACGGAATCTGGGCTCATCATCACTTCCTCATAGTTCGTAGGTTCGTCATGGTCTAGTAACATGACTTCCAGAAAGGATTACCATACCACTCTGGTGCGGACTATACTCTTGTTGACCTACGAGGTTCGGTAGTAACTTGATCTGAAGTTTCATGATCATCATCATTAGCTTCCTCACTAATTGGTCTAGGAATCACTGGAACTGATTCCTGTGATGAACTACTTTCCAATTCGGGAGAAGGTATAACTACCTCATCAAGTTCTACTTTCCTCCCACTCACTTCTTCCGAGAGAAACTCCTTCTCTAGAAAGGATCCATTCTTAGCAACAAATATCTTGCCTTCGGATCTGTGATAGAAGGTTTACCCAATAGTTTCTTTTGGGTATCCTACGAAGACGCACTTCTTCGATTTGGGTTTGAGCTTATCAGTTTGAAACTTTTTCACATAAGCATCGCAACCCCAAACTTTAATAAACGGCACTTTAGGTTTCTTGCCAAACCACAGTTCATACGGTGTCATCTCAATGGATTAGATGGTGCCCTATTTAACATGAATGCAGCTGTCTCTAATGCATAACCCCAAAATGATAGTGGTAAATTGTTAAGAGACATCATAGATCTCACCATATCTAATAAAGTATGGTTACGATGTTCGGACACACCATTACGCGGTGGTGTTCCAGGTGGCGTGAGTTGCGAAACTATTCCACATTGTTTCAAATGAAGATCAAACTCATAACTCAAATATTCACCTCCACGATCAGATCGTAGAAATTTTCATTTTCTTGTTACGATGATTCCACTTCACTCTGAAATTATTTGAACTTTTCAAATGTTTCAGACTTATGTTTGATCAAGTAGATATACCCGTATCTACTCAAATCATCTGTGAAGGTTAGAAAATAATGATACCCGCCATGAGCCTCAACACTCATCAGACCGCATACATCGGTATGTATTATTTCCAATAAGTCAGTGGCTCGCTCCATTGTTCCGGACAACAGAGTCTTAGTCATCTTGCCCATGAGGCATGGTTCGCAAGCATCAAATGATTCATAATCAAGTGATTCCAAAAGTCCATCCACATGGAGTTTCTTCATGCGCTTTACGCCAATATGACCTAAACGGCAGTGCCATAAATATGTTGCACTATCATTATCAACTTTGCATATTTTGGCATCAATATTATGAATATGTGTATCACTACGATCGAGATTCAATAAACCATTTATATTGAGTGTATGAATATAGAATGTTTTATTCATGTAAACAAAATAACAATTATTCTTTGACTTAAATGAATAACCGTATTGCAATAAACATGATTCAATCATATTCATGCTCAACGCAAACACAAAATAACATTTATTTTAGGTTCAACACTGATCCCAAAGGTAGAGGGAGTGTGCAATGGTGATCATATCAACCTTGGAATCACTTCCAACACACATCATCACTTCGCTCTTAACTAGTCTCTGTTCATTCTGCAACTCCTGTTTTGAGTCACTAATCTTAGGAACTAAACTGGTATGAAATACCCAGGGGATACTATGAATACTAGTAAAGTACACATCAATAACATGTATATCAAATATACCTTTGTTCACTTTGCCATCCTTCTTATCCACCAAGTATTTGGGGTAGTTCCGCTTCTAGTGACCATTCCCTTTGCAGTAGAAGCACTCAGTTTCAGGCTTAGGTCTAGCTTTGGGCTTCTTCACGAGAGTGGTAACTTGCTTGCTATTCTTTTTGAAATTCCCCTTCTTTCCTTTGCCCTTTTTCTTGAAACTAGTGGTCTTGTTAACCATCAACACTTGATGTTATTTCTTGATTTCTACCTTCGCTGATTTCAGCATCGCGAAGAGCTTGCGAATCATTTTAGTCATCCCTTGCATACTATAGTTCATCATGTAGTTCTAGTAACTTGGTGATAGTGACTAGAGAACTCTGTCAATCACTATCTTATCTGGAAGATTAACTCCCACTTGATTCAATCGGTTGTAGTACCCAAACATTTTGAGCACATGCTCACTAGCTGAGCTATTCTCCTCCATCTTGTAGGCAAAGTACTTGTCAGAGGTCTCATACCTCTTAACATGGGCATGGGTCTGAAATATCATTTCCAGCTCTTGCAACATCTCATATGCTCCATGGCGTTCAAAACATTTTTGAAGTCCCAGTTCTAAGCCGTAAAGCATGCTGCACCAAACTATCAAGTAGCCATCATATAGAGTTTGTCAAACATTTATAACGTCTGCATCTGCTCCTACAATAGGTATGTCACCTAGCGGTGCATCAAGGACATAATTCTTCTGTGCAGCAATGAGGATAATCCTCATATCACGGACCTAGTCTGCAGCATTGCTACTATCATCTTTCAACATAGTTTTTCTCTAGGAACATATCAAAAATAAAACAGGGGAGCTATATGCGAGCTATTGATCTACAACATAGATATGCAAATACTATCAGGACTAAGTTCATGATAAATTAAAGTTCAATTAATCATATTACTTAAGAACTTCCACTTAGATAGACATCCCTCTAGTCATCTAAATGATCACGTGATCTGTAGCAACCCGACCTCAGATGGTCAAGTCTCTGTGTTCAAGTGTCATCCCTGGATCGGTATTGCCGAGACACACAGTACTCAAGGATTTATAACAGAGTTCAATCACACACTTATTACATCAAATGTCTCAAAAGAGAACTTATTACAATAATATGGCTGAAGGCCATCTAAATAAGATAACAGCGGAAGCTTCGAAGGTAGTAGAGTCCATCCAACTCCACGGCAAAACTGAGTGCATGACAACGACTTAGCGCACCTTACTCTTCGTCTGAAAACTCTGCAACATAATACGCTTTAGCCTGTGTAGGTCAGCACATGGAATATGCTGGCAATATAACACTATAGAGCAATGAACAAATAACAGCTATCACTACATGCATATATGTCCGGTGGAGGCTCTATGGTTATCATTTGCATAAAGCTAGTTTTTTCCCTATACCAAAGGAATATATTTTATTTAACTACAAAGTTTGTTGAAATCATTGAGAAGGTTCCTCCAACTCAATCCCAAAATAATAGCTATAACCCAACAAATTAATCAAGTAAAGTGATGAGATCAAACCAATAATTCAAGTAGCAGATACTCGAGATGTCCATAACCCAGGACACGGCTAACCATGATTAGTTTGTACACTATGCAGAGGTTTGCACACTTTTCCTCACAAGACTCGATCTCCTCCATTGTATTTCTCGCACTGCATGGTGTTTGAGAAACGGATGACCGAGACACAGTCTTTCCGAAGAGGTCCCCTTAACCGGTAGATAGGTCGGTACACCTACAATACCCTACATCTGCTAGCCCATCATGGAAAGGATTCCCACAACTTACTCAACTATGCCAGAGCCCATAATGGCTTGTGGCTGCACATGGAAGTTTCTAGCATGAAAAATCTTATGATCCCTTTGAGCCTGGGTGGCAAACCATAGGATGATCACACGGGTACTCCGGGATAACCTAGGACAACACTGGATTGCTCCAGGCCGGACAACCACTTGGTGCTCCAGGGTGCCCCAACCAATCCACCAAGATGTGTATTAAAGTAGCCACCTTAAGTTAACCATTAATTAATAATAACTCACACATCTTCATGAATCTCTCAAACCAATCCACGTCTACGAGCATAGCATAACAATATAAGCATAACGTAGTAACTCCCAGGGTTTAAAATAAAGAGGGCAATAGGTTCTACCTCTTCAACTACTTCCCAACACCCACATGTTAACAGATCCTACTCATGCAATGTTTGAGGGTTGAAACTCATGCATAAAAACTAGGTAATAAGGGGTATGATCAAAGTGTTACTTGCCTTGCTGACGATATGAAAACCCTAGTGACTCATAGTAGCAAGCCTCACACTTCAGATACTCTATCATAAAAAAACAATAGCATAGATAAGCACTCAATCACAAGATGCAAGGGTGAAACTCAAGAGAAAAGAACTAAGATGGAAATTCAAGAGAAAAGCTTTGATTTGCAAAAAGAATCAATTAAATCGGAGCTACGAAACTCAAACTACGATCAAAAGAAGTTCGAAAACAAATCTGCTTGAAACCAAATTTTAAATTTTCAAAACCATGTTCAAATTGATTATCTGGAAAGAGGGGAATAAGACTAAGATTTTGGCGTTGGTTTCACTGGATTCCGACAAACGAGTAAAAAGTAACGAGGGTTTGAAGTTCAGGGACTAATCTATGATAAAAGTATTCGCGGATAGGTCCCTGGCCGAAAATTAAAATTAAAAAGAAAAACCTGACGAATGAACGTTCGTAAACAGAGACTAATGAATGAACATGTTCACTAACAGAGAGGAAACGAGTGAACGTTCACTAGTTAACCTAAATAATAAAAAAATGATCTGATCTAAACTAAAAAACGAACGAAAAAACGAAGAAAACCTAATGGTTTTTACCGGTCAACCAAAGAAAACCGGCGGCGAGGTCAACGGCGGGATCCGGCGGTGGCGGACGGCGGCGCGGGCGGGGCGGCGCCGGCTGCGGCAGTTAGCGACGACGGCGCTAGGCGGCTCGGCGAACGCCAGCGCGGGCGGCTGCGGCGGCGGCTCGGCGGTGGAGGCCGGGGGGCTTGGCTTGCGGGAGGGGCGGCGGCGCAGTGGAGTCCGAGCCGGACTCCATGGCTGCGGCGTTGGCGGTCGGGACTCCCAAGCGGGAGGCGGTGCGCTCGGCTGGGCCGGCTGGGCTTCGGCCAGTCGGGCGAAGAAGATTTTTTTAATAATTTTTTTTATATAATTTCGCCGTGAAAGAAAAATCCTAATAAAATATATAAAAAATCTAAAAAATACCAAAAACAATTTTCACCGTCCAAACCTAATATTTAGGACAAGATGAACATTTTTCTGGCCTAAAATGCAATTTTCGAAAATGCATTTTTTTCTCTAATTCAAATAAAATAGCAAATAAAATAATAATTTGATTTTAAAATTTCTTCTTCAATATTTCTCTCTTGTTGAAGAAGTCATTTTATCTTCTCTCATTTATTTTTGTTATTGAAAATAATTGGAGGAAAATATTAAAATCAAATAGATCCTTTATTCAAATTTGAAATAAATTCAAATATGAAATTTTAGTGAAACCTCCAACTCTCTCCTTGGGTCCTTGAGTTGCTTAAGATTTCTAGGATCACAACCAAATGCAAAAATAAAATATGATATGCATATGATGACCTATGTATATTATCCAAATTGAAAATTGGGATGTTACAAACCTACCCCCCTTAAGATGATTCTCGCCCTCGAGATTCGGGTTGGCTAGAAAATAAGTGTGGGTGGTCTTTCCGTAGGTCTTCCTCTCGTTCCCAGGTGGCTTCCTCCTCGGTATGGTGGCTCCACTAAACTTTGCAAAACTTGATAACCTTGTTGTGTGTAACTCGGCTGGCAAACTCAAGAATCTTGACTGGTTTCTCCTCGTAGGTTAAGTCACTCTCCAACTGAATTGCTTTCAGGGGCACTGTATCTCTCAGAGGAATATTGGCCATCTCTGCATGGCACTTCTTCAACTGGAAAAGGTGAAATACATCTTGAACTCCTGACAGTCCTTCGGGTAACTCCAACTTGTAGGTCAATTCTCCCATACGTTCCAAAACTCGATATGGTCCTACAAATCTTGGGGCTAACTTTACTTTAACTCCGAATCGTTTAACTCCTCGCAGTGGTGACACACGAAGATATGCCCTGTCTCCAATTTCATAGACTACTTCCTTGCGTTTCGTATCGGCATAACTCTTTTGCCTGGACTAAGCTACCTTCAGTCTATCACGAATCAACTTAACCTTCTCTTCAGACTCCTTGATTAGATCTGGTCCAAACAACTGACGGTCTCCAACTTCATCCCACATTAATGGTGTCCTGCACCTTCTTCCATACAAGGCTTCGAAAGGGGCCACCTTGAAACTAGCCTGATAACTGTTATTGTATGAGAATTCTGCGTAAGGCAAATTATCATCCCAACTAGATCCATAATCTAGCGCACAAGCTCTCAACATGTCCTCCAAAATCAGATTGACTCTCTCGGTCTATCCATCTGTCTGCGGATGAAAGGCTGCACTGGACTCTAGCCTGGTACCCAAAGTCTGGTGCAGCTGATTCCAAAACTTTGAAGTAAACTGTGTTCCTCTATCTGATACGATGGTCCTCGGAACTCCATGCAGACATACGATCCTGGTCATATGTATCTTGGCCAACTTCGCACTCGTATAAGTGGTTTTCACAGGGATAAAGTGGGCCACTTTGGTCGAGCGATCAACTACTACCCAGATCGAGTCATGTCCTGATCTGGTCCTAGGTAATCAGGTGATAAAGTCCATGCCAAGCTTGTCCCACTTTGATTCAGGTATCGGCATAGGCTGAAGTAAACCTGCTGGCTTCTGATGTTCTGCCTTAACTCCCTGACATACATCACATACTGCTACATACTCGGCAATATCCTTCTTCATACCGGTCCACCAGAAACATTCCTTCAAATCCAAATACATCTTAGTGTTTTTGGGGTGTATCAAGTATGGCGAGTCATGAGCCTCCTAAAGTATTAACTTCCTGATCTCCGCATCATTGGGAACATAAATATGATCCTCAAACCATAAAGTTTCGTGCTCATCCTCATGAAAACCTTTAGCCTTTCCTTTGCTCATCTTCTCCTTTATATCAACAATTTCCTTATCATCCTTCCGAGCTTCTCGAATCCTTCCCAATAACGTAGATTGAACCTCCATTGCTGTAACAAATCCTCTTGGAACTATCTCCAAACGAAGTTCCTTGAGATTGTCGACTATCTCCTGCGGTAATCCTCCGCTTACGAGGGTATTGACATAACTCTTGCGGCTCAAAGTGTCTGCTACGACATTGGCCTTTCCTGGATGATAATGTAGTTTCATACCATAATCCTTTATGATCTCCAACCATCTTCTCTGCCTGAGATTCAACTCCTTCTACGTGAAAATATACTTCAAACTCTTGTGATCTATGTATACATCGCAACGGTTTCCAATAAGAAAATGTCTCCAGGTCTTGAGCGCATGCACTACGGCTGCTAACTCCAAATCATGTGTGGCATAATTCAACTCATGAGGTCGAAGCTGACATGAGGCATATGAAACAACTCTTCCGTCTTGCATAAGTACACCTCCAAGTCCCAAGCGTGAAGCATCGCAATATACTTGGAAATCCTTGCGTATATCCGGAAGAATCAGTACTGGGGCTGTAACCAAATGTTTCTTCAACTCCTGAAAACTGGCCTCACATTCCTCGGTCCATTTGAACTTGGTATCCTTCTTCAACAACTCTGCCATGGGTTTCGCAATCTTGGAAAAATTCTCAATGAATCTCCTATAATATCCTACGAGTCCTAGAAAATTGCGGATCTCCCCAACTGAGGAGGGTGCCAACCACTCAGTGACAGACTGAACCTTGGTAGGGTCTACTGCTATAACATGTCCAAGAAATCCAACTTCTTTCAACCAAAATTCACACTTGCTGAACTTAGCATATAGCTGATGTTCCATGAGCTTCTCGAGAACTAAGCGCAAGTGTTCCTTGTGTTCCTCTTCATTCTTCGAGTACACCAATATGTCATCAATGAACACCACAACAAACTTATCCAAGAACTCCATGAACACCTTATTTATCATACTCATAAAATAGGCGGGGCCATTAGTCAATCCAAAAGACATGACCGTGTACTCATATAGCCCATACCTTGTGGTAAAAGCAATCTTAGGTATATCCTGTTCTCGGATCTTCAACTGGTGGTATCCTGATCGAAGATTGATCTTGGAGAATACTTTAGCTCCCTACAGCTGGTCAAACAAATCATTGATCATCGGTATTGGGTGCTTGTTCTTGATCATCACTTCATTCAATGCATGATAATCAACAACCATTCTCAACGATCCATCCTTCTTCTCAACTAAGAGCACTAGGGCTCCCCACGGTGATGAACTTGGTCGAATGTAACCTTTCTCCATTAAGTCCTTAATCTGCTTTTTAATTTCCTCAAGATCGTTTGCGGGTATCCGATACGGTCTCTTTGATATAGGTCCGGTGCCTGGCAACAACTCTATTAAAAAATTCTATGTCTCGATCTGGTGGCATGCCTAGTAATTCCTCTGGAAATACATCCGGGTAATCCTTCACAACAGGCACTTCTTCCTGAACCACTCCCAAGAGGGAATTCACTTGGGTCCTCTGATGTCTACTACACAACCTTCTTGTAGACGTTGTTGGGCCTCCAAGTGCAGAGGTTTGTAGGATAGTAGCAAATTTCCCTCAAGTGGGTGACCTAAGGTTTATCAATCCGTGGGAGGCGTAGGATGAAGATGGTCTCTCTCAAGCAACCCTGGAACCAAATAACAAAGAGTCTCATGTGTCCCCAACACACCCAATACAATGGTAAATTGTATAGGTGCACTAGTTCAGCGAAGAGATGGTGATACAAGTGCAATATGGATGGTAGATAAAGGATTTTGTAATCTGAGAATATAAAAACAACAACGTAACTAATGATAGAAGTGAGCGTAAACAGTATTGCAATGCTAGGAACAAGGCCTAGGGTTCATACTTTCACTAGTGCGAGTTCTCTCAACAATAATAACATAATCGGATCATATAACTATCCCTCGACATGCAACAAAGAGTCACTCCAAAGTCACTAATAGCGGAGAACAAACAAAGAGATTATTGTAGGGTACGAAACCACCTAAAAGTTATTCTTTCTGATCAATCTATACAAGAGGCCGTAGTAAAATAACAAGAAGCTATTCTTTCCATTCGATCTATCCTAGAGTTCATACTAGAATAACACCTTAAGACGCAAATCAACCAAAACCCTAATGTCACCTAGGTACTCCAATGTCACCTCAATATACGTGGGTATGATTATACGATGTGCATCACACAATCTCAGATTCATCTATTCAACCAACAAAAAGAACTTCAAAGAGTGCTCCCAAGTTTCTACCGGAGAATCAAGACAAAAACGTGTGCCAACCCCTGTGCATAAGTTCACAAGGTCACGGAACTCGCAGTTGATCACCAAAACATACATCAAGTGGATCACGTGATATCCCATTTTCACCACAGATAAACACATGCAAGACATACATCAAGTGTTCTCAAATCCTTAAAGACTCAATCCGATAAGATAACTTCAAAGGGAAAACTCAATACATTAGAAGAGAGTAGAGGGGGAGAAACATCATAAGATCCAACTATAATAGCAAAGCTCGCGATACATCAAGATCGTGCCGAATCAAGAACACGAGAGAGAGAGAGAGATCAAACACATAGCTACTGGTACATACCCTCAGCCCCGAGGGTGAACTACTCCCTCCTCGTCATGGAGAGCGCCGGGATGATGAAGATGGCCACCGGAGAGGGATTCCCCCCTCCGGCATGGTGTCGGAACGAGTCTAGATTGGTTTTCGGTGGCTACAAAGGCTTGCGGCGGCGGAACTCCTGATCTAGGTTTATTTCTGGAAGTTTGGGGTTATATAAGAGGTGTTCGAGTCAGGAACAAGTCAGGGGGGTCCCCGAGGCGGCCACAAGGTAGGGGGCGCACCCCCACCCTCGTGGTGGCCTCGGGACTCTTTTGGCCCATCTCCGGTACTCCGTGGGCTTCTTCTGGTCCAAAAATGATCTTCGTGAAATTTCAGGTCAATTGGACTCCGTTAGGTTTTCCTTTTCTGCGATACTCAAAAAGAAGGGGAAAACAGAAACTGGCACTGGGCTCTAAGTTAATAGGTTAGTCCCAAAAATCATATAAAATAGCATATAAATGCATATAAACCATCCAAGGTTGCTAATATAATAGCATGGAATAATAAAAAATTATAGATACGTTGGAGACGTATCAAGCATCCCCAAGCTTAATTCCTGCTCGTCCTCGAGTAGGTAAATGATAAAAACATAATTTTTGATGTGGAATGCTACCTAACATATTGCTACGTCTTGAGCTTGTGTTGGATTTCCCCGAAGAGGAAAGGATGATGCAGCAGAGTAGCGTAAGTATTTCTCTCAGTTTTTGAGAACCAAGGTATCAATCCAGAAGGAGGCCACGCTCAAGTCCCTCGTACCTGCACAAAACGATAGCTACTCGCAACCAACGCGATTAGGGGTTGTCAATCCCTTCACGGTCACTTACGAGAGTGAGATCTGATAGATATAATATTTTTGGTATTTTTGGTATAAAGAAGCAAAGTAAAAGTAAAAGGCAAAGTAAAAAGCAAAGCAAGATTAAAGTAATGGAGATTGATATGATGAGAATAGACCCGGGGGCCATAGGTTTCACTAATTGATTTTCTCAAGAGCATAAGTATTCTACGGTGGGTGAACAAATTACTGTTGAGAAATTGACAGAATTGAGCATAGTTATGAGAATATCTAGGCATGATCATGTATATAGGCATCACGTCCGTGACAAGTAGACCGAAATGATTCTGCATCTACTACTATTACTCCACTCATCGACCGCTATCCAGCATGCATCTAGAGTATTAAGTTAAAAATAGAGTAATGCTTTAATCAAGATGACATGATGTAGAGAGATAAATTCATGCAATATGAAATAAACCCCATCTTGTTATCCTCGATGGGAACGATGCAATACGTGCCTTGCTGCCCCTTCTGTCACTGGGAAAGGACACAGCAAGATCGAACCCAAAGCTAAGCACTTCTCCCATGGCAAGAACTACCAATATAGTTGGCCAAACCAAACGGATAATTCGAAGAGACTTGCAAAGATAACCAATCATACATAAAAGAATTCAGAGAAGATTCAAATATTATTCATAGATAGACTTGATCATAAACCCACAATTCATCGGTCTCAACAAACCCACCGCAAAAAGAAGATTACATCGAATAGATCTCCACAAGAGAGGGGGAGAACTTTGTATTGAGATTCAAAGAGAGAGAAGAAGCCATCCAGCTACTAACTATGGACCCGAAGGTCTGAGGTAAACTACTCACACTTCATCGGAGAGGCTATGATGATGTAGAAGCCCTCCGTGATGACGTCCCTCTTCCGGCGAAGCTCCGGAACAGGCCCCAAGATGGGATCTCGTGGATACAGAAAGTTGCGGCGGTGGAATTAGGTTTTTGGCTCCTGTTCTGATCGTTTGGGGGTACATAGGTATATAGGAGTAAGGAGTACGTCGGTGGAGCTCCGAGGGGCCCACGAGGCAGGGGGTGTGCCCCCCACCCTCGTGACCACCTCTTTTGTTCCTTGGAGCAGGGTCCAAGTCTCCTGGATCACGTTCGGTGAGAAAATCACATTCCCGAAGGTTTTATTCCGTTTGGACTCCGTTTGATATTCCGTTTCTTCGAAACACTGAAATAGGAAAAAATCAGCAATTCTGGGATGGGCCTCCGGTTAATAGGTTAGTCCCAAAAGTAATATAAAAGTGGAAAATAAAGCCCAATATAGTCCAAAATAGTAGATAATATAGCATGGAGCAATCAAAAATTATCGATACATTGGAGACGTATCAGGCATCCCCAAGCTTAATTCCTGCTCGTCCTCGAGTAGGTAAATGATCAAAAGAGAATTTTTGATGCGGAGTGCTACTTGGCATAATTTCAATGCAAATCTTCTTAATTGTGATATGAATATTCAGATTAGAAATATTCAAGACAAAAGTTTATATTGACACAAAAAATAATAATACTTCAAGCATACTAACAAAGCAATTATGTCTTCTCAAAATAACATGGCCAAAGAAAGTTATCCCTACAAAATCATATAGTCTGGCTATGCTCTATCTTCACCACACAAAATATTTAAATCATGCACAACCCCGATGACAAGCCAAGCAATTGTTTCATACTCTAACTTTTTCAGAACTTTTTCAATCTTCACGCAATACATGAGCATGAGCCATGTACATAGCACTATAGGTGGAATAGAATGGTGGTTGTGGAGAAGACAAAAAGGGAGAAGATAGTCTCACATCAACTAGGCGTATCAACGGGCTATGGAGATGCCCATCAATAGATATCAATGTGAGTGAGTAGGGATTGCCATGCAACGGATGCACTAGAGCTATAAGTATATGAACGCTCAAAAAGAAACTAAGTGGGTGTGCATCCAACTTTCTTGCTCATGAAGACCTAGGGCAATTTGAGGAAGCCCATCATTGGAATATACAAGCCAAGTTCTATAATGAAAGATTCCCACTAGTATATGAAAGTGATAACATGAGAGACTCTCTACTATGAAGATCATGGTGCTACTTTAAAGCACAAGTGTGGTAAAAGCATAGTAACATTGTCCCTTCTCTCTTTTTCTCTCATTTTTTTATTATTTTTTATTTGGGCATTTTCTCTTTTTTTTATGGCCTCTATTTTTTTGGGCTTCTTTGGCCTCTTTTTTTCGTCCGGAGTCTCATCCCGACTTGTGGGGGAATCATAGTCTCCATCATTCTTTCCTCACTGGGACAATGCTCTAATAATGATGATCATCACACTTTTATTTTTCTTACAACTCGATACTTAGAACAAGATATGACTCTATATGAATGCCTCCGGCGGTGTACCGGGATATGCAATATGACAATGACGGAGTGTGTGATAATAAACAGAACGGTGGAAAGTTGCATGGCAATATATCTCAGAATGGCTATTGAAATGCCATAATAGGTAGGTATGGTGGCTGTTTTGAGGAAGGTATATGGTGGGTGTATGATACTGGCGAAAGGTGCGCGGTATTAGAGAGGCTAGCAAAGGTGGAAGGGTGAGAGTGTGTATAATCCATGGACTCAACATTAGTCATAAAGAACTCATATACTTATTGCAAAAATCTAGAAGTTATCAAAGCAAAGTATTACGCGCATGCTCCTAGGGGGATAGATTGGTAGGAAAAGACCATCGCTCGTCCCCGACCGCTACTCATAAGGAAGACAATCAATAAATAAATCATGCTCCGACTTCATCACATAATGGTTCACCATACGTGCATGCTACGGGAATCACAAACTTCAACACAAGTATTCTTTAAATTCACAACAACTCAACTAGCATGACTTTAATATTATCACCTCCATATCTCAAAACAATTATCATGCTTCAATATTTTCTTAGTATTCAACACACTCAAAAGAAAGTTTCACAAATCTTGAATACCAAGCATATTATTATTAAGCAAATTACCATGCTATTTAAGAGACTCTCAAAATAATTTAAGTGAAGCATGAGAGATCAAGAGTTTCTTTAAAACAAATCCACCACCGTGCTCTAAACGATCTAAGTGAATCATATAGAGCAAAATTACATAGCTCAAAAGATATAAGTGAAGCACATAGAGCAAAACTACTTAGCTCAAAAGATATAAGTGAAGCACATAGAGCAAAACTACTTAGCTCAAAAGATATAAGTGAAGCACATAGAGTATTCTATCAAATTTTAATTCATGTATGGCTCTCTCAAAAGGTGTGTACAGCAAGGATGATTTTGGCACACTAACAAACAAAGACACAAATAATACAAGACGCTCCAAGCAAAACACATATCATGTTGGTGAATAAAAATATAGCTCCAAGTAAAGTTACCGATAGAAGTAGACGAAAGAGGGGATGCCTTCCGGGGCATCCCCAAGCCTTGGATTTTAGGTGTCCTTAGATTATCTTGGGGGTGCCATGGGCATCCCCAAGCTTAGGCTCTTGCCACTCCTTGTTCCATAATCCATCAAATCCTTACCCAAAACTTGAAAACTTCACAACACAAAACTTAAGGTAGGAAACTCGTGAGCTCCGTTAGCGAAAGAAAACAAAAGACCACTTCAAGGTACTGTAATGAACGAATTATTTATTTATATTGGTGTTAAACCTACTTTATTCCAACTTCTCTATGGATTATAAACTATTTTACTAGCCATAGATTCATCAAAATAAGCAAACAACGCACGAAAAACAGAACCTGTCAAAAACAGAACGGTCTGTAGTAATCTGTAGCTAGCGCAAGATCTGGAACCCCAAAAATTCTAAAATAAATTGCTGGACGTGAGGAATTTATCTATTAATCATCTGCAAAAATAATTAACTAAATATCACTCTCCAAATAAAAATTACAGCAGTTCTCGTGAGCGCTAAAGTTTCTGTTTTTTACAGCAAGTTCAACAAGACTTTCCCCAAGTCTTCCCAACGGTTCTACTTCGCACAAACACTAATTAAACACAACCTAAACAGAGGCTAAATAATTTATTTAATACTAAACAGGAGCAAAAAGCAAGGAATAAAAATAAAATTGGGTTGCCTCCCAACAAGCGCTATCGTTTAACGCCCCTAGCTAGGCATAACAAACAAAGATAGATCTAGGTATTAGCATCTTTGGTATTAGAAAAGGAAAGAGCAAGCTTGATATCTATAGAAATAATCTTTCTATTTTGATAAATCACATGGCCATTAATGGTAGAAGAAAGATTAAGTATGTTACGGAAGTTTGTATCTAAGCTAGCCTTTATCTCTTTAATAGATTCGCTTTGGTAAGAAAGCAAGAGAGATGTGATTTCAGTTTTCTCATTAATGGGGTGCCCAAATATAGTTTTCATCCTCTCATAGGTATCTATGGGGTCCCCTTCAAGAAAACCCCCCTCAAAAATAGAATGTAAAACTTGTTTCAACGAAGAGGGTAGCCCAACATAAAAGCTTTTTAAGTAAACCTCAATTTGATATTGGGGTACATAGCTAGCCCAGATCCTTAATAGCCTATCCCAAGCATCTTTCAAGGATTCATCAAGTAAATAGCGAAAAATTCTAGAATCATCTTCATCAAAATTACTAAGGTTCTCATTGATAACTTCGGCAAGTTGTTCTATAGCATTCTGATTCATGAGTTTAGATAAGATAGCAGGATTGTCTAAAGCACTAGAACTTGGGAGAGAACCCCCAACTCTTTTTGGTTCTGACATCGAGGGAAAAGAGGCAAACAGAGAAATAGAGGGAGGACGAATAAAACGGCAAGGGTGAATTGGGGGGAGAGGAAAACGAGAGGCAAATGGCAAATAATGTAATGCGAGAGATAGGGATTGTGATGGGTACTTGGTACGTTGACTTTTTGCGTAGACTCCCCGGCAACGGCGCCAGAAATTCTTCTTGCTACGTCTTGAGCTTGCGTTGGATTTCCCCAAAGAGGAAAGGATGATGCAGCAGAGTAGTGTAAGTATTTCCCTCAGTTTTTGAGAACCAAGGTATCAATCCAGTAGGAGGCCACGCTCAAGTCCCTCGTACCTGCACAAAACGATAGCAACACGCAACCAACGCAATTAGGGGTTGTCAATCCCTTCACGGTCACTTACGAGAGTGAGATCTGATAGATATAATATTTTTGGTATTTTTGGTATAAAGATGCAAAGTAAAAGTAAAAGGCAAAGTAAAAAAAGCAAAGCAAGATTAAAGTAATGGAGATTGATATGATGAGAATAGACCCGGGGGCCATAGGTTTCACTAGTGGCTTTTCTTAAGAGCATAAGTATTCTACGGTGGGTGAACAAATTACTGTTGAGCAATTGACAGAATTGAGCATAGTTATGAGAATATCTAGGCATGATCATGTATATAGGCATCACGTCCGTGACAAGTAGACCGAAACGATTCTGCATCTACTACTATTACTCCACTCATCGACCGCTATCCAGCATGCATCTAGAGTATTAAGTTAAAAACAGAGTAATGCTTTAAGCAAGATGACATGATGTAGAGAGATAAATTCATGCAATATGAAATAAAACCCATCTTGTTATCCTCGATGGCAACGATGCAATACGTGCCTTGCTGCCCCTTCTGTCACTGGGAACGGACACCGCAAGATCGAACCCAAAGCTAAGCACTTCTCCCATGGCAAGAACTACCAATCTAGTTGGCCAAACCAAACGGATAATTGGAAGAGACTTGCAAAGATAACCAATCATACATAAAAGAATTCAGAGAAGATTCAAATATTATTCATAGATAGACTTGATCATAAACCCACAATTCATCGATCTCAACAAACACACCGCAAAAAGAAGATTACATCGAATAGATCTCCACAAGAGAGGGGGAGAACTTTGTATTGAGATTCAAAGAGAGAGAAGAAGCCATCCAGCTACTAACTATGGACCCGAAGGTCTGAGGTAAACTACTCACACTTCATCGGAGAGGCTATCATGATGTAGAAGGCCTCTGTGATGACGGCCCCCTTTCGGCAGAGCTCTGGAACAGGCCCCAAGATGGGATCTCGTGGATACAGAAAGTTGCGGCAGTCGAATTAGGTTTTTGGCTCCTGTTCTGATCATTTGGGGGTACGTAGGTATATATAGGAGGAAGGAGTACGTCGGTGGAGCTCCGAGGGGCCCATGAGGCAGGGGGCGCGCCCTAGGGGGGGCGCCTCCACCCTCGTGACCGCCTCTTTTGTTCCTTAGAGCAGGGTCCAAGTCTCATGAAATATGTTCGGTGAGAAAATCACGTTCCCGAAGATTTTATTCCATTTGGACTCCGTTTGATATTCCGTTTCTTCCAAACACTGAAACAGGCAAAAAACAGCAATTCTGGGCTGGGCCTCCGGTTAATAGGTTAGTCCCAAAAGTAATATAAAAGTGGAAAATAAAGCCCAATATAGTCCCAAAAAGTAGATAATATAGCATGGAGCAATCAAAAATTATAGATACGTTGGAGACGTCTCACATATTTATCCATGTAATTATCTTTATTGTGGGAAGAATATTCAGATCCGAAAGATTCAAGACAAAAGTTTAATATTGACATAAAAATAAGAATACTTCAAGCATACTAAAAAAGTAATCATGCCTTCTCAAAATAACATGGCCAAAGAAAGCTATCCCTACAAAATCATATAGTCTGGCTATGCTCTATCTTCATCACACAAAATATTTAAATCATGCACAAACCCAATGACAAGCCAAGAAATTGTTTCATACTTTTGATGTTCTCAAACTTTTTCAATATTCACGCAATACATGAGCGTGAGCCATGGACATAGCACTATAGGTGGAATAGAATGGTGGTTGTGGAGTAGACAAAAAGGGAGAAGATAGTCTCACATCAACTAGGCGTATCAACGGGCTATGAAGTTGCCCATCAATAGATATCAATGTGAGTGAGTAGGGATTGCTATGCAACGGATGCACTAGAGTTATAAGTGTATGAAAGCTCAAAAAGAAACTAAGTGGGTGTGCATCCAACTCGCTTGCTCACGAAGACCTAGGGCATTTTGCGGAAGCCCATCATTGGAATATACAAGCCAAGTTCTATAATGAAAGATTCCCACTAGTATATGAAAGTGACAACATAGGAGACTCTCTATCATGAAGATCATGGTGCTACTTTGAAGCACAAGAGTGGTAAAAGGATAGTAGCATTGCCCCTTCTCTCTTTTTCTCTCATTTTTTGTTTTTTTGTTTTTTGGGCCTTCTTCCTTTTTTTGGCCTCTTTTTTTATTTTTATTTTATTTTTCATCCAGAGACTCATCCCGACTTGTGGGGGAATCATAGTCTCCATCATCCTTTCCTCACTGGGACAATGCTCTAATAATGATGATCATCACACTTTTATTTATTTACAACTCAAGAATTACAACTCGATACTTAGAACAAAATATGACTCTATATGAATGCCTCCGGCGGTGTACCGGGATGTGCAATGAAGCAAGAGTGACATGTATGAAAGAATTATGAACGGTGGCTTTGCCACAAATACGATGTCAACAACATGATCATGCAAAGCAATATTACAATGATGGAGCGTGTCATAATAAACAGAACGGTGGAAAAGTTGCATGGCAATATATCTCGGAATGGCTATGGAAATGCCATAATAGGTAGGTATAGTGGCTGTTTTGAGGAAGGTAATGGTGGGTGTATGGTACCGGCAAAAGTTGTGCAGTACTAGAGAGGCTAGCAACGGCGAAAGGGTGAGAGTGCGTATAATCCATGGACTCAACATTAGTCATAAAGAACTCACATACTTATTGCAAAAATCTATTAGTTATCGAAAGCGAAGTACTACGCGCATGCTCCTAGGGGGGGGTATATTGGTAGGAAAAGACCATCGCTCTTCCCCGACCGCCACTCATAAGGAAGACAATCAAAAATAAATCATGCTCCGACTTCATCACATAACGGTTCACCATACGTGCATGCTACAGGAATCAGAAACTTTAACACAAGTATCTCTCAAATTAACAACTACTCAACTAGCATGACTCTAATATCACCATCTTCATATCTCAAAACAATCATCAAGTATCGAACTTCTCATAGTATTCAATGCACTCTATATGAAAGTTTTTATTATACCCATCTTGGATGCTCATCATAGTAGGACTAATTTTATAACCCAAGCAAATTACCATGTTGTTCTAAAGACTCTCAAAATAGTATAAGTGAAGCATGAGAGTTCCTCTATTTATTCAAAATAAAACCACCGCCGTGGTCTAAAAAGATATAAGTGAAGCACTAGAGCAAATGACAAACTACTCCAAAAGATATAAGTGAAGATCAATGAGTAGTCTGATAATTATGTAACTATATGAAGACTCTCTAACATTTAAGAATTTCAGATCTTGGTATATTATTCAAGAAGCAAGCAAAAGAAAAGAAAAGAAAAGAAAATGACACTCCAAGCAAAACACAGATCATGTGATGAATAAAAATATAGCTCCAAGTAAGGTTACCGATAGACGAAGACGAAAGAGGGGATGCCATCCGGGGCATCCTGTAACGCCCTTGATGCGGCTATATCTCCCATGTGTCGAAGCATGACTTAGAGGCATAACCGCATTGAAAGCAATGTCGCAAGTGAGGTAATCTTCACAACAGCCCATGTAAATAAATAAAGGGGAAAGGTACATAGTTGGCTTACACTCTCCACGTCACAAAATACATAAATAAGTCATTACATTCATCCAACACACTCAGGGTCCAACTACGGAACCAAAATAAAGAGAAACCCCCAAATGCGACAAAGTCCCCGATCGCCCTAACTAGGCACCACTACTGATCATCTGGGAAAGACATGTAGTAGCGTCATGAGTCCTCATCGAACTCCCACTTGAGCTCTGTCGAAACACCTGGAACGGTATCGTCGGTCCATGCATCTGGTTTTGGAAGGAATCTGTGAGTCACGGGGACTCAGCAATCTCACACCCTCGCGATCAAGACTATTTAAGCTTAAGGGTAAGGTAAAAAGTATGATGTGGAGCTGCAGCAAGCGACTAGCATATATGGTCGCTAACATACGCAAGTGAGAGCAAGAAGAGAAGGCAAAAGGCACGGTCGATGAACTATGATCAAGAAGTGATCCTAGAACAACCTACGTCAAGCATTAATCCAACACCGTGTTCACTTCCCGGACCCCGCCGAGAAGAGACCATCATGGTTACACACGCGGGTGATGCATTTTACTTAAGATAAGTTCAGGTTTTCTACAACTGGACATTAACAAATTCCCATCTGCCCATAACCGCGGGCACGACTTTCGAAAGATCAAATCCCTGCAGGGAGTCCCAACTTAGCCCATCACAAGCTCTCACAGTCAACGAAGGATATTCCTTCTCCCAAGACAATCCGATCAGACTCGGCATCCCGGTTACAAGACATCCTCGACAATGGTAAAACAAGTCCAGCAACACCACCCGAATGTGCCGACAAATCCCGATAGGACTGCACATATCTCGTTCTCAGGGCACACCGGATAAGCAATCCATAGAACTAAAACCAGCCCTCGAGTTTCCCCAAGGTGGCGCTGCAAGGGGCTCTAGTTTGTACCAACACTCAAAGGAGCACCGGCCCGGGGGGGGGGGGTTAATAAAGATGACCCTTGAGGCCGCGAACCCAAGGGAAAAGAGGCTAGGTGGCGAATGGTAAAACCAATGTTGGGCATTGCTAGAAGAGTTTTATTCAAGGCGAACTGTCAAGGGGTTCCCATTATAACCCAACCGTGTAAGGAACGCAAAATCAAGGAACATAACACCAGTATGACGGAAACTAGGGCGGCAAGAGTGGAACAAAACACCAGGCATAAGGCCGAGCCTTCCACCCTTTACCAAGTATATAGATGCGTTAATTAAAATAAGAGATATTGTGATATCCCAACAATAATCATGTTCCAACATGGAACAAACTCCAATCTTCACCTGCAACTAATAACGCTATAAGAGGGGCTGAGCAAAGCGGTAACATAGACAAACAACGGTTTGCTAGGACAAGGTGGTTAGAGGCTTGGCTTAACAATATGGGAGGCAGGATATAGCAAGTGGTAGGTATCGCAGCATAGGCATAGCAAAAGAGCGAGCATCTAGCAAGCAAAGATAGAAGTGATTTTGAGGGTATGGTCATCTTGCCTGCAAAGTTCTCAGAGTTGTCTTGATCCTTGTAAGCGTACTCAACGGGCTCCTCGATCACGAACTCGTCTCCCGGCTCTACCCAAGCAAGAACAACAAGCAAAAGGAACACACTCAACCACGTACAATGCTCAAACAACATGATGCAAACATGGTATGATATGCGGGATGCGGTATGTGATGCATATGCATGATTTGGAAAGGAATGATTTAACCTGGCCTCAATTTGGAAATCCAAGGGTGCTACTGAAAAGAGGAGTTGATTTCGGTCGAAATCGATATAAAGATCACCGGAATCGGATGCACGGTTTGGAAATGGCAAGCAAAACAAATATGGCACCGGTCTGCGATAATCAGCAAGTGACCATCTAAATGCATCAAGATAAATATGCTACAACACTCAAACATAGCCACAAAATACATGGCAGGGATCCAATCATAATGCTTGACAAAAGATGAACACTGAGCTACGGCTAATTCACTCATTAACAGGTTCAAACAAGCATGGCAAAAGTGCAAAAGATAACACGTTTCAGACTTAGTGAAATAACAAGTCATGAATTTATCATCAGGAAGCAATGTTTAGAGAAAGATAAATACATGCTATAGGAACATATCATGACAAAGCAAGGCATGTCATGAAGCTACTCAAAGCATATAACAAAAGTCCCTTAGTGACCATGAGCCAAAAGGGATCAGAAAATACAATTGCAAGCATGTGAACATAGCAAAAACATAAACAGATTCAGACTTAGTGAAAAACTGGAGCATGCAAAACAGATATCAAGTAGGCACGTTCATGAGCTTGATGCACTCACTACGAGGCACTGCATGACAAACTAAGCATACACCCAGCAAGAAGACATGGCAAGAACAACACCATAGCATGCACGGATCAACTACAACAAGCTCGGCAAAATTGACTCAAGCTAGGGTGCTCCATAAATGCAAACAAAGACATGGATGGATAGAGCACCACAATATCTACAAAACATTCTTACTGATCATGCTCAGAAGAGGCACGGATCACTAGGAAACAACATGAACACATGGCATAAAAATTACATCAGGACAAGGACTTAGTGAAATTCTAAGTCCCTGAAATCAGCAACATTGAGTAAGCTACTTTGCATGCTTGTGCTAGTCACCACAAAGATCACAAAAATACATGGCATACACCCCTGTAAAGATGGCATGGCATACTTCAAAATACATGTAGAGCTCAAGATCATATCATGCACACATTAATCATGGCAAAAATGACAAAAGTGCATTTGCTGAAACAGGTCTGAAACTATCATCACATAGCCCTCTTCCAACAGCATTTCGGGCATCAAGATGAGCTCAAATGAAAATGATGCAATGAGATGAAATGAAGTACTCGTCGAGACGAACATTTTGATATGCTACACGCACGAATCGGAGCAACGGTGACGAAGTTATGATGTGATGAACAGGACAAGAAAAAAATATGCAGATCTGGGACTTAGCCATATCACCTCGCGGGGAAAGCCAACCCGGGACGAGGAGATCCGGGATGGGAAGATCCGGATCGGGACGAGGTGCGTTTGGATCTGGGGAGTGGTGGATCTCGTCCCATTCCCCGGATCGGATCTGGCCGGAGCTCCCGCGAGGTTGCAACTCCGGCGAGGGGCGGTACCGACGCGGTGACGGCAGGGCGGCGCCGACGAGAGGCGGCGCATGGCGGCAGCGGCGCTCGGTAGGGAGGCGTGGAGGCGCGGGGCGGCCTAGTGCGGACGGCAAGGCGGCGAAGAGCGGCGGAGGCGGAGGCGCCGGCGAGCCGAACTGCGGCGGCGGCGACGGGAGCGAGGCGGCGGGGCTGGAGCTCAGTGGCGGTGCGGGGCGAGGCACAGCCTCGGGCGGCGGCGCAGCTTCAGGCCCGCGCGGGCCCCGGATGGGCTCCGTGGGCCGGCAGGCGCGGGGGCGAAGTGGGGCGTGGGCGCCGGCCAGGTAGCGCACGTTGTGTGTCTGGGAGCGTCGGCGGGGCTGAGGTGGCACGACGGGATTGGCCCGAGTGATGTGGAGGGCGGACATGTCCGGCGCGGGAGGAAGAAACGTCCGGCGGCGCAAGGAGGACGAAGGTTAGGGTTTCATCTGCGTGAAAAAAATCCGGGAGGCACACATATTTATAGGTAGAGGGAGCTAGGAGTGTCCAAATTGAGCACGGTTTGCGGCCACGCGATCGTGATCAAACGGCCTAGATGGTGGAGAGGGTTTAGGTGGGTTTTGGGCCACTTTGGTGGGGTGTTGGGCTGCAACACACACGAGGCCTTTTCGGTCCCTCGGTAAACCATTGGAGTATCAAACGAAGTCCAAATGGTACGAAAATTGACAGGCGGTCTACCGGTAGCAAACCAAGGCCGCATGACAAGTCTCGGTCCAATACGAAAACGTTTAACACACACACGAAAAGAGGTAGAAAGGGACACCGGAGGACATAGGAGCGCCAGAATGCAAAACGGACAATGGGAAAAATGCTCGGATGCATGAGACGAACACGTATGCAAATGCGATGCACATGATGACATGATATGAGATTAATGACACGCAAGCAATGACAAGGAAACAACAACGAATAACTGGAAGACACCTGGCACATCGGTCTCGGGGCGTTACACATCCCCAAGCTTAGGCTCTTGGTTGTCCTCGAATATTACGTTGGAGTGCCTTGGGCATCCCCAAGCTTAGGCTCTTGCCACTCCTTATTCCATATTCCATCGAATCTTTACCCAAAACTTGAAAACTTCACAACACAAAACTTAACAGAAAACTCGTAAGCTCCGTTAGTATAAGAAAATAAATCACCACTTAGGTGTTGTTGTGAACTCATTCTAAATTCATATTTGTGTAATATCTACTGTATTCCAACTTCTCTATGGTTCATACCCTCCGATACTACTCATAGATTCATGAAAATAAGCAAACAACACAATAAAAAACACAATCTTTCAAAAACAGAACAGTCTGTAGCAATCTGGCATTTCTGAATACTTCTGTCAGTCCAAAAATTCTGAAATAAATTGGTGGAGCTGAGGAATTTGTCTATTAATCATCTGCAAAAAGAATCAACCTAAACGCACTCCCCAGTAAAAAAATGGCAGCTAATCTCGTGAGCACAAAAGTTTCTATTTTTTACAGTAAGATCGCAAAGACTTCGCCCAAGTCTTCCCAAAGGTTCTACTTGGCACAAACACTAATTAAAACATAAAACCACATCTAAACAGAGGTTATATGAATTATTTATTACTAAACAACAGCAAAAAGCAAGGAACAAAAATAAAATTGGGTTGCCTCCCAACAAGCGCTATCGTTTAATGCCCCTAGCTAGGCATGATGATTTCAATGATGCTCACATAAAAGATAAGAATTGAAATATAAAGAGAGCATCATGAAGAATATGACTAGCACATTTAAGTCTAACCCACTTCATATGCATAGGGATTTTGTGAGCAAACAATTTATGGGAACAATAATCAACTAGCATAGGAAAGCAAAACAAGCATAACTTCAAGATTTTAAGCACATAGAGAGGAAACTTGATATTATTGCAATTCCTACAAGCATATATTCCTCCCTCATAATAAATTTCAGTAGCATCATGAATTAATTGAACAATATAACCATCACATAAAGCATTCTTTTCATGATCTACAAGCATAGAATTTTTATTACTCTCCATATAAGCAAATTTCTTCTCATGAATAGTAGAGGGAGCAAACTCAACAAAATAACTATCATGTGAGGCATAATCCAATTGAAAATTAAAATAACGATGACAAGTTTCATGGATGTAATTATTTTATGGCATACATGTCATCATAATAATCATCATAGATAGCAACTTTGTTCTCATAATCAATTGGAACCTCTTCCGAAATTGTGGATTCATCACTAAATAAAGTCATGACCTCTCCAAATCCACTTTCATCAATATAATCATCATAAATAGGAGGCATGATATCATCATAATAAATATTCTCATCAGAACTTGGGGGACAAAAATATCATCTTCGTCAAACATAGATTTCCCAAGCTTGTGGCTTCGCATATCATTAGCATCTTGGATATTAAAGGAATTCATACTAACAACATTGCAATCATGCTCATCATTCAAATATTTAGTGCCAAACATTCTAATGCATTCTTCTTCTAGCACTTGAGCACAATTATCGGAATCCTTATTTTCACGAAAGACATTAAAAAGATGAAGCATATGAGGCAACCTTAATTCCATTTTCTTGTAGTTTTCTTTTATAGACTAAACTAGTGATAAAACAAGAAACAAAAAGATTCGATTGCAAGATCTAAAGATATACCTTCAAGCCCTAACCTCCCCGGCAACGGTTCCAGAAAAGGGCTTGATGTCTACTACACACCTTCTTCTTGTAGACGTTGTTGGGCGTCCAAGTGCAGAGGTTTGTAGGATAGTAGCAAATTTCCCTCAAGTGGATGACCTAAGGTTTATCAATCCATGGGAGGCGTAGGATGAAGATGGTCTCTCTCAAGCAACCCTGGAACCAAATAACAAAGAGTCTCTTGTGTCCCCAACACACCCAATACAATGGTAAATTATATAGGTGCACTAGTTCGGCAAAGAGATCGTGATACAAGTGCAATATGGATGGTAGATAAAGGTTTTTGTAATATGAAAATATAAAAACAGCAAAGTAACTAATGATAAAAGTGAGCGTAAACGGCATTGCAATGCTAGGAAACAAGGCCTAGGGCTCATACTTTCACTAGTGCAAGTTCTCTCAACAATAATAACATAATTGGATCATATAACTATCCCTCAACATGCAATAAAGAGACACTCCAAAGTCACTAATAGCAGAGGACAAACGAAGAGATTATTGTAGGGTACGAAACCACCTCAAAGATATTCTTTCTGATCAACCTATTCAAGATTCCGCAGTAAAATAACACGAAGCTATTCTTTCCGTTCGATCTATCCTAGAGTTCGTACTAGAATAACACCTTAAGACGTAAATCAACCAAAACCCTAATGTCACCTAGATACTCCAATGTCACCTCAAGTATCCGTGGGTATGATTATACGATATGCATCACACAATCTCAGATTCATCTATTCAACCAACAAAAAGAACTTCAAAGAGTGCCCCAAAGTTTCTACCAGAGAGTCAAGACGAAAATGTGTGCCAACCCCTATGCATAAGTTCACGAGGTCACGGAACTCGCAAGTTGATCACCAAAACATACATCAAGTGGATCACGTGATATCCCATTGTCACCACAGATAAACACATGCAAGACATACATCAAGTGTTCTCAAATCCTTAAAGACTCAATCCGATAAGATAACTTCAAAGGGAAAACTCAATCCATTACAAGAGAGTGGAGGGGGAGAAACATCATAAGTTCCAACTATAATAGCAAAGCTCGCGATACATCAAGATCGTGCCGAATCAAGAACACGAGAGAGAGAGAGAGAGAGATCAAACACATAGCTACTGGTACATGGAGAGCGCCAGGATGATGAAGATGGCCACTGGAGAGGGATTCCCCCCTCCGGCAGGGTGCCGGAACGGGTCTAGATTGGTTTTCGGTGGCTACAAAGGCTTGCGGTGGCGGAACTCCTGATCTAGGTTTCTTTCTGGAAGTTTGGGGTTATATAAGAGGCGTTGGAGTCGGGAACAAGTCACGGGGTCCCCGAGGAGGCCACGAGGTTGGGGGGCACGCCCACGGGGGTAGGGCACGCCCCCCACCCTCGTGGTGGCCTCGGGACTCTTCTAGCCCATCTCTGGTACTCCGTGGGCTTCTTCTGGTCCAAAAATGATCTCCGTGAAATTTCAGGTCAATTGGACTCCGTTTGGTTTTCCTTTTCTGTGATACTCAAAAACAAGGAAAAAACAGAAACTGGCACTAGGCTCTAGGTTAATAGGTTAGTCCTAAAAATCATATAAAATGGCATATAAATGCATATAAAACATCCAAGGTTGATAATATAATAGCATGGAACAATCAAAAATTATAGATACGTTGGAGACGTATCATCTTCCTTGGCGCATGCCTAGATACATACTTGATCCTTTTTCCCTCAGGGGTGGTGAGGAGAATTGACTTACTAGCACAATCGATATTTCCTCCATACATCGATAGCCAATCCATGCCTAGTATCACATCCAATCCTTATGACTCCAAAATTATTAGGTCTGAGGGGAAAACATGCCTACCTATGGTCAATGGCATCTGAAAACATCCTCTGTTTGCCATATACTCCGCTCCTGGCGAGCTTACTAACATAGGTGTCTTAAGGGATTTGGTGGGCAACTTATACTTATCCACAAATCCCCTCGATATGTATGAATGCAATGCACCAGTGTCAAAAAGAATAGTAGCAGTAAGTGACTTAAGCAAAAACATACCGATAACTGCATCCGGCTGCTCTTCAACTTCCTCCATGTAAACGTGGTTCACCTATCCTCTGGTGAACGGGTTGGGATTCTTCCCAAAACTTCCATTGCCATTTCCATTCTTTGCTTCAGGACACTCGGTGGCGTAGTGTCCAGTCTTCCCGCACTTGAAACAAGTAACGTGACTTAGATCCTTCTTGGCGGGTGTAGTGGGGTTGTAACGGTTCTGATCGTTGTTTCCTCCATTCCCATTACCATTTTTGGGGCCACTATGGTTATGTGAACTCCCTCCATTATGAGTGTGGCCTCCATGGTTATGATGGGTATGTCCTCCCGAGTTTGGGGTAAAACGAGGCTTCTGCTGAGCTCCAGAATTGTACTTCCCATATCCATACTTCCTTTTGCGGCTCTCTATCTGCTGTTGCTTGCCTTCAATCATGAGGGCCCGGTCTACTAACTCCTTGTAGCTAGTGAATGTTGCCACCATCAACTGCATACTCAGCTCATCATTTAGCCCTTCCATAAACTTCTCCTGCTTTGCGGCATCTGTGGCCACAAGATCTGGGGCATAGCGGGCTAATTTGCTGAACTCATCCACGTACTGCCCCACAGTACAATTTCCCTGGCGTAAGTTGTGAAACTCATGCTTCTTCATGCTCATAGCTCCAGTTGAGACGTGTGTAGTGCGGAATGCATGCTGGAACTGATCCCAAGTGACATTGGCTATGGGGAAAGTGGATGTGTAATTCTCCCACCATGAGGCTGCGGGTCCATCCAGTTGATGTGCGGCAAAGTGCACCTTCTCAGCATCTGTGCAACCTACGGTGGTCAGCTCCCTTCCAATCCCGCGGAGCCAGTCATCAGCTACAATTGGCTCGGTGTACTGGAAAACATCGGCGGATTCAACCTCAGAAAATGGACTAAGTTGTCAACTGGAGGTTGTGGCGGTGGGTTTTTGTTGTTGTTGTTGTTGTTGCCTTGGTTCTGGACTAGCAACTACATCAAGGCATTCTGCTGTTGGATCAACTGAGTGAGCTCCGGTGGGAAGACAAATCCGGGGTCACGTCTCGGAGGCACCTGATAGGTTTAGACGGGTGGGAATAGAGTAGAGTGAGGTCTAAAGAGTGATCACTACCCATATGCACATGAAACAAACACATTCATTTCACACCACTCAATTCAAACAAGATCATCCAATCGATCTAAACTATCGTTACAAAATACTCGGACTATTACTATATACATGGGGGATACTAATAGTAATATGGTGGTCGACTAGAAATTTTGATCAGTGGAAGACTCCATGATATCCACTCCAGCTTCATCTTCATAATAATCATCACTATCAGGGTCGGAGTCGGTGTCGTCAATTATGATGTAGTCTTTAGGATGGTTGTCCTTCTCAGGTGCGGGATCTCCCGTGAATATGCCTAGCTTCTTCTTCAGGTCTTCATTCTTCTCCAGTAGTACTGCAATTTCTTCTTCATATCCATCGCGTGTAGACTTGAGTTCCTCTTCTAACTCCATGTTCCTGGTCATCACTTTCTTCATGTCTATCATGCTGGCGCACATCTGGTTCTCTTGACGACAAATGTGCTGGTTTAACTCATGGATGTAGGCTGCAATGGACTTATCCCTCCTGGTGCAAATCATCTCCCATTGCTCATCTCGGCGTCCACATATTTGGTAGATGGTGTCCTTTAGATCCTTGTGGTATACCTCGCCAATGCATCCCATGGCAATATGGGCGGCTGCTACCTCTTGAGCACTTCGTTGGTTTTCCCTTGAAGAGGAAAGGGTGATGTAGTAAAGTAGTGTAAGTATTTCCCTCGGTTCTTGAGAACCAAGGTATCGATCCAGTAGGAGATCACGCTCGAGTCCCACGCACCTACACAAACAAATAAGAACCTCGCAACCAACGCGATAAAGGGGTTGTCAATCCCTTCACGGTCACTTATGAGAGTGAGATCTGATAGAGATAATAATAATAAGATAAATATTTTTGGTATTTTTATGATATAGATTGAAAGTAAAGATTGCAAAATAAAATAGATTGGAAACTTGTATGATGGAAAATAGACCCCGGGGCCATAGGTTTCACTAGTGGCTTATCTCAAGAGCATAAGTATTACCGTGGGTAAACGAATTACTGTCAAGCAATTGATAGAATTGAGCATAGTTATGAGAATATCTAGGTATGATCATGTATATAGGCATCATGTCCGTGACAAGTAGACCGAAATGATTCCGCATGTACTACTATTACTCCACACATCGACCGCTATCCAACATGCATCTAGAGTATTAAGTTCATAAGAACAGAGTAATGCTTTAAGTAAGATGACATGATGTAGAGGGATAAACTCCTGCAATATGATATAAACCCCATCTTTTTATCCTCGATGGCAATAATGCAATACGTGCCTTGCTGCCCTTGCTATCACTGGGAAAAGACACCGCAAGATTGAACCCAAAGCTAAGCACTTCTCCCATTGCAAGAAAGATCAATCTAGTAGGCCAAACTAAACAGATAATTCGAAGAGACTTGCAAAGATAAACCAATCATACATAAAAGAATTCAGAGAAGAATCAAATATTGTTCATAGATAATCTGGATCATAAACCCACAATTCATCGGATCTCGACAAACACACCGCAAAAGAAGATTACATCAAATAGATCTCCAAGAAGATCGAGGATAACCTTGTATTGAGATCCAAAGAGAGAGAAGAAGCCATCTAGCTAATACCTATGGACCCGAAGGTCTGAAGTAAACTACTCACACATCACCGGAGAGGCCATGGAGTTGATGTAGAGGCCCTTCGTGATCAATGCCCCCTCCGGCGGAGCTCCGGAAAAGGCCCCAAGATGGGATATCTCGGGTACAGAAGGTTGCGGTGGTGGAATTAGGTTTTCGTGGTGCTCCTGGATGTTTGGTGGGTACGTGGACTTATATAGGAGGAAGAAGTAGGTCGGTGGAGCAACGAGGGCCCACAAGGGTGGAGGGCGCGCCCAGGGGGTAGGCCGCCCCCCTGCCTCGTGGCCTCCTCGATTGTTTCTTGACGCCCACTCCAAGTCTCCTGGATCACGTTCATTGAGAAAATCACATTCCCGAAGGTTTCATTCCGTTTGGACTTCGTTTGATATTCCTTTTCGGCGAAACTCTAAAATAGGCAAAAAAACAGCAATTTGGGCTGGGCCACCGGTTACTAGGTTAGTCCCAAAAATGATATAAAAGTGTAAAATAAAGCCCATTAACATCCAAAATAGATAATATAATAGCATGGAGCAATCAAAAATTATAGATACATTGGAGACGTACCAAGCATCCCCAAGCTTAATTCCTGCTCGTCCTCGAGTAGGTAAATGATAAAAAAGAATTTTTGATGTGGAATTCTTTCTAACATATTTCTCAATGTAATTTTTCTTTATTTTGGAATGAATGTTCAGATCTGAAAGATTCAAGATAAAAGTTTAATATTGACATAAAAATAGTAATACTTCAAGCATACTAACTAACCAATTATGTCTTCTCAAAATAACATGGCCAAAGAAAGCTATCCCTACAAAATCATATAGTCTGGCTATGTTCCATCTTCACCACATAAAATATTCAAATCATGCACAACCACGATGACAAGCGAAGCAATTGTTTCATACTTTTGATGTTCTCAAACTTTTTCAATCTTCACGCACTACATGAGCGTGAGCCATGGATATAGCACTATATGGTGGAATAGAATGGTGGTTGTGGAGAAGACAAAAAGGAGAAGATAGTCTCACATCAACTAGCGTATCAACGGGCTATGGAGATGCCCATCAATAGATATCAATGTGAGTGGGTAGGGATTGCCATGCAACGGATGCACTGGAGCTATAAGTGTATGAAAGCTCAATAAAAGAAGCTAAGTGGGTGTGCATCCAACTTGCTTGCTCACGAATACCTAGGGCATTTTGAGGAAGCCCATCATTGGAATATACAAGGCAAGTTCTATAATGAAAAATTCCCACTAGTATGTGAAAGTGATATCATAGGAGACTCTCTATCATGAAGATCATGGTGCTAATTTGAAGCACAAGTGTGGAAAAAGGATAGTAGCATTGTCCCTTCTCTCTTTTTCTCTCATTTTTTTGGGCCTTCTCCCTTTTTATGGCCTTTCTCCTTTTTTTGTTCATCTGAAGTCTCATCTCGACTTGTGGGGGAATCATAGTCTCCATCATCCTTTCCTCACATGGGACAATGCTCTAATAATGATGATCATCACACTTTATTTACTTACAACTCAAGAATTACAACTCGATACTTAGAACAAAATATGACTCTATGTGAATTCCTCCGGCGGTGTACCGGGATGTGTAATGATGCATGAGTGACATGTATGAAGAATTATGGACAGTGGCTTTGCCACAAATACGATGTCAACTACATGATCATGCAAGCAATATGACAATGATGAAGCGTGTCATAATAACGGAACGGTGGAAAGTTGCATGGCAATATATCTCGGAATGGCTATGGAAATGCCATAATAGGTAGGTATGGTGGCTGTTTTGAGGAAGGTATATGGTGGGTGTATGATACCGTCGAAAAGTGCGCGGTATTAGAGAGGCTAGCAATGGTGGAAGGGTGAGAGTGCATATAATCCATGGACTCAACATTAGTCATAAAGAACTCACATACTTATTGCAAAAATCTATTAGTTATCGAAACAAAGTATTGCGCGCATGCTCCTAGGGGGATAGATTGGTAGGAAAAGACCATCGCTCGTCCCCGACCGCCACTCATAAGGAGGACAATCAATAAATAAATCATGCTCCAACTTCATCACATAACGGTTCGCCATACGTGCATGCTACGGGAATCACAAACTTCAACACAAGTATTTCTCAAATTCACAACTACTCAACTAGCATGACTCTAATATCACCATCTCCATACCTCAAAACAAATATCAAGTATCAAACTTCTCATAGTATTCAATGCACTTTCTATGAAAGTTTTTATATTATTCCTAAAAGCAAATTTCCATGTTGTTCTAAAGGACTCTCAAAATAATATAAGTGAAGCATGAGAGATCAATTATTTTTATAAAATAAAACCACCTCGTGCTCTAAAAGGTATAAGTGAAGCACTAGAGCAAAAATTATATGGCTCAAAAGATATAAGTGAAGCACATAGAGTATTATAATAAATTTCAAATCATGTGAGTCTATATCAAAAGGGTGTGTACAACAAGGATTATTTTGGTAAACTAAAAAGCAAAGACTCAAATCATACAAGATGCTCCAAGCAAAACACATATCATGTGGTGAATAAAAATATAGCTCCAAGTGAAGTTACCGATAGACGAAGACGAAAGAGGGGATGCCTTCCGGGGCATCCCCATCCTTAGGCTGTTGGTGTCCTTGAATTTTACCTTGGGGTGCCATGGGTATCCCCAATCTTAGGTTCTTTACACTCCTTATTCCATGATCCATCAAATCTTTACCCAAAACTTGAAAACTTCACAACACAAAACTTAAATAGAAAATCTCGTGAGCTCCGTTAGCGAAAGAAAACAAAACACCACTTCAAGGTACTGTAATGAACTCATTATTGATTTATATTGGTGTTAAACCAACTGTATTCCAACTTCTCTATGGTTTATAAACTCTTTTACTAGCCATAGATTCATCTAAATAAGCAAGCAACACACGAAAAACAGAATCTGTCAAAAATAGAACACTCTGTAGTAATCTATAGCTAACGCAAACTTATGGAACCCCAAAAATTCTAAAATAAATTTATGTACGTGAGGAATTTATCTATAAATCATCTTCAAAAATAATTAACTAAATATCACTTTACAAATAAAAGTGGCAGCAATTATCATGAGCGCTAAAGTTTCTGTTTTTTACAGCAAGATCAAAAAGACTTTCCCCAAGTCTTCCCAACGGTTCTACTTGGTACAAACACTAATTAAACACAAAAACACAACCAAAACAGAGGATAGATAAATTATTTATTACTAAACATGAGAAAAAATCAAGGAATAAAAATAAAATTGGGTTGCCTCCCAACAAGCGTTATCGTTTAAGGCCCCTAGCTAGGCATAAAAGCAAGGATAGACCTAGGTATTGCCATCTTTGGTAGGAAATCCATAAGTGGATCTCATAATAGATTCACATGGTAATTTAAATTTCTTTCTAGTGAAGTGTTCCATGACTTTCCTTAATGGAAATTGGAATTTAATATTCCCTTCCTTCATATCATTAATTGCACCAATCGTTCTAAGGAAAGGTCTACCAAGAATAATAGGACATGAAGGATTGCAATCTATGTCAAGAACAATGAAATCTATGGGCACATAGTTCCTATTTTCAACAATAAGAACATCATTAATTATTCCCATAGGTTTTTTAATAGTGGAATCCGCAAGGTGCAAGTTTAAAGAACAATCATCAAATTCACGGAATCCTTACAAATCACATAAAGTTTTTGGAATCGTGGAAACACTAGCACCCAAAGCACACAAAGCATAGCATTCATGATCTTTAATTTTAATTCTAATAGTAGGTTCCCACTCATCATAAAGTTTTCTAGGGATAGAAACTTCCAACTCAAGTTTTTCTTCATAAGATTGCATCAAAGCATCAACGATATGTTTAGTAAAAGCTTTATTTTGACTATAAGCATGAGGAGAATTTAGCACGGATTGCAACAAGGAAATACAATCTATCAAAGAGCAATTATAATAATTAAATTCCTTGAAATCCAAGATAGTGGGATCATTTCTATTTAAAGTTTTGATCTCTTCAATCCCACTTTTAACAATTTTTGCATCAAGATCTAAAAACTCCGAATTTTTAGAATGCCTTCTAGGTAAAGGTGGCTCATCTTCAGTCCCATCATTATCAAGATTCATATTGCAAAACAAAGATTTAATAGGGGACACATCAATAACTTTTAGATCTTCATTTTTATTTTCATAGTAACTAGAAGAACACGCTTCCACAAAGCAATCTTTCTTAGCACGCATCCTAGCGGTTCTTTCTTTGCACTCATCAATGGAAATTCTCATGGCCTTGAGAGACTCATTGATATCATTCTTAGGTGGAATAGATCTAAGTTTCAAAGAATCAACATCAAGAGAAATTCTATCCACGTTCCTAGCCAACTCTTTTGCGAAGTAATAAATTCCTTAACACTAGATACAAAATCAGAGGGCATCTTATTATAATTTCCATAAGAATTGTTGTAGGAATTACCATAATTATTAGAGAAATTACTAGGAAACGACCTAGAATTAAAATTACCTCTATACGCGTTGTTACCAAAATTGTTCCTACCAACAAAATTCACATCCATAGATTCATTATTATTCTCAATCAAAGTAGACAAAGGCATATCATTAGGATCAGTAGGAGCACTCTTATTAGAAAACAATTTCATAAGTTCATCCATCTTTCCACTCAAAACATTAATTTCTTCTATCGCATGCACTTTTTTATTAGTAGATCTTTCGGTGTGCCATTGAGAATAATTAACCATAATATTATCTAGGAGTTTAGTAGCTTCTCCTAAAGTGATTTCCATAAAAGTGCCTCCCATGGCCGAATCTAAAATATTTCTAGAAGCAAAATTCAATCCGGCATAAATTTTTTGTATAATCATCCAAAGATTCGAACCATGTGTAGGGCAATTACGTATCATTAATTATATCCTCTCCCAAGATTGTGCAACATGTTCATGATCAAGTTGATTAAAATTCATAATATCATTTCTAAGAGAGATGATCTTAGCGGGAGGAAAATACTTAGAGATAAAAGCATCTTTGCACTTATTCCATGAATCAATACTATTTTTAGGCAAAGACGAAAGCCAAGCTTTAGCACGATCTCTAAGCGAAAAAGGAAATAGCTTAAGTTTAACAATATCATTACCCACATCTTTCTTCTTTTGCATATCACACAAATCAACAAAGTTGTTTAGATGGGTAGCGGCATCTTCACTAGGAAGGCCGGCGAATTGATCTTTCATGACAAGATTCAAAAAAGCAGCATTAATTTCACAAGATTCAACATTGGTAAGAGGAGCAATCGGAGTGCTAATAAAATCATTATTGTTGGTATTGGCAAAGTCACACAATTTAGTATTGTCTTGAGCCATTGTGACAAGCAAGCAATCCAACACACGAGAAAACAAAAAGCAAGCGAAAAAGAGGCGAACGGAAAAAGAGAGGGCGAATAAAACGACAAGGGTGAAGTGGGGGAGAGGAAAATGAGAGGCAAATGGCAAATAATGTAATGCGAGGGATAAGAGTTTGTGATGGGTACTTGGTATGTCTTAACTTGTGCGTAGACTCCCCGGCAACAGCGCCAGAAATGGCTCGTTGTCGGGAGTCAAATCTTGACTTGACTTGACTTGGCGCAAATCTCCCGGCAATGGCGCCAGAAATCCTTCTTGCTACCTCTTGAGCATTGTGTTGGTTTTCCCTTGAAGAGGAAAGGGTGATGCAGTAAAGTAGCGTAAGTATTTCCCTCAGTTTTTGAGAACCAAGGTATCAATCCAGTAGGAGATCACGCTCGAGTCCCATGCACCTACACAAACAAATAAGAACCTCGCAACCAGCACGATAAAGGGGTTGTCAATCCCTTCACGGTCACTTACGGGAGTGAGATCTGATAGAGATAATAATAATAAGATAAATATTTTTGGTAGTTTTATGATATAGATTGAAATTAAAGATTGCAAAATAAAATAGATTGGAAACTTGTATGATGGAAAATAGACCCGAGGCCATAGGTTTCACTAGTGGCTTCTCTCAAGAGCATAAATATTATGGTGGGTAAACGAATTACTGTCAAGCAATTGATAGAATTGAGCATAGTTATGAGAATATCTAGGTATGATCATGTATATAGGCATCACGTCCGTGACAAGTAGACCGAAACGATTCTGCATCTACTACTATTACTCCACCCATTGACCGCTATCCAGCATGCATCTAGAGTATTAAGTTCATAAGAATAGAGTAATGTTTTAAGTAAGTTGACATGATGTAGAGGGATAAACTCATGCAATATGATATAAACCCCATCTTTTTATCCTCGATGGCAACAATACAATACGTGCCTTGCTGCCCCTGCTATCACTGGGAAAGGACACCGCAAGATTGAACCCAAAACTAAGCACTTCTCCCATTGCAAGAAAGATCAATCTAGTAGGCCAAACCAAACTGATAATTCGAAGAGACTTGCAAAGATAAACCAATCATACATAAAAGAATTCAGAGAAGAATCAAATATTGTTCATAGATAATTTGGATCATAAACCCACAATTCATCGGATCTCGACAAACACACCGCAAAAGAAGATTACATCGAAGAGATCTCCACGAAGATCGAGGAGAACCTTGTATTGAGATCCAAAGAGAGAGAAGAAGCCATCTAGCTAATAACTATGGATCCGAAGGTCTAAAGTAAACTACTCACACATCACCGAGAGGCCATGGAGTTGATGTAGAGGCCCTCCGTGATCAATGCCCCCTCCGACGGAGCTCCGAAAAGGCCCCCAAGATGGGATCTCTCCGGTACAAAAGGTTGTGGCGGTGGAATTAGGTTTTCGTGGTGATCCTAGATGTTTGGGGGGTACGTGGACTTATATAGGAGGAAGAAGTAGGTCAATGGAGCAACAAGGGGCCCACGAGGGTGGAGGGCGCGCCTAGGAGGGTAAGTGCGCCCCCTGCCTCGTAGCCTCCTCGATTGTCTTGTTGACGCCCACTCCAAGTCTCCTAGTTCACGTTCGTTGAGAAAATCATGTTCCCAAAGGTTTCATTCCGTTTGGACTCCGTTTGATATTCCTTTTCGGTGAAACTCTAAAATAGGACAAAAAACAGCAATATGGTTGGGCCTCCGGTTAGTAGGTTAGTCCCAAAAATGATATAAATGTGTAAAATAAAGCACATTAACATCCAAAATAGATAATATAATGGCATGGAGCAATAAAAAATTATAGATACGTTGGAGACGTATCAGCCGCCATGTTCTTTCTTAGACTCCAGGTTGGTGCATCAAAGGAAAACTCTCTGGGCTCAGTAACTAATGTGAATGTCCTTCCCGGAACATGTTCTCGAATTATCCAGTGCTCTTCTTCAGATAGAGTGGTGGTGTAGGTCCCGATGAAGCTTGGTATTCTGATACTCACGTACCTAGTGACTTCCTTCAAGTGCCGTCCAAAAGGTGTGTCTTCATCCAGTTGAGAGAACTTGTTCCTCAGGTCTGCCATCTATAGAGTAGAAAATGGAGAGGAGTCAGAAATAAGTAGAGTAGAGTGTCCTATGGATTATCCTAGTGGTCGCGTCCTATAGTCAGTGTGTGCTCTGATACCATCTTGTAGCGACCCGACCTCAGACGGTCAAGTCTCTGTGTTTAAGTGTCATCCCTGGATCGGTTTTGCTGACACACACAATACTCGAGGATTTATAACAGAGTTCAATCACACACTTATTACATCGAATGTCTCAAAAGAGAACTTATTACAATAATATGGCTGAAGGCCATCTAAATAAGATAACAACAGAAGCTTCGAAGGTAGTAGAGTCCATGCAACTCCACGGCAAAACTGAGTGCATGACAATGACCTAGCGTACCTTACTCTTCATCTGAAACTCTGCAACACAATACGTTGTAGCCTATGTAGGTCAGCACATGGAATATGCTGGCAAGATAACACTATAGAGCAATGAACAAATAACAGCTATCACTACATGCATATATGGCTGGTGGAATATATTTTTCCCTACAGCAAAGCTAGTTTTTCCCTACAACAAAGGAATATATTTTATTTAACTACAAAGTTTGTTGAAATCATTGAGAAGGTTCCTCCAACTCAATCCCAAAGTAATAGCTATAAGCCAAAAAATTAATCAAGTGAAGTGATGAGATCAAACCAAAAAATTTCAAGTACCAGATACTCGAGATGTCCATAACCGGGGACACAGCTAACCATGATTAGTTTGTACACTATGCAGAGATTTGCGCACTTTTCCCCCACAAGACTTGATCTCCTCCATTGTATTTCTCGCACTGCATGGTGTTTGAGAAACGGATGACCGAGACACAGTCTTTCCGAAGAGGTCCCCTTAGCCGATAGATAGGCCGGTACACCTACAATCCCCTACATCTGCTAGCCCATCATGGAAAGGATTCCCACAACTTACTCAACTATGCTAGAGCCCATAATGGCTTGTGGCTGCACATGGAAGTTTCTAGCATGAACAATCTTATGATCCCTTTGAGTCTGGGTGGCAAACCATAGGATGATCACACGGGTACTCCGGGATAAGCTAGGACAACACTGGATTGCTCCAGGTGTCCGGACAACCACTGGGTGCTCCAGGGTGCCCCAACCAATCCACCCAGATGTGTATTAAAGTAGCCACCTTAAGTTAACCATTAATTAATAATAACTCTCACATCTTCATGAATCTCTCAAACCAATCCACGTCTACGAGCATAGCATAGCAATATAAGCATAACATAGTAACTCCCATGGTTTAAAATAAAAAGGGCAATAGGTTCTACCTCTTCAACTACTTCCCAATACCCACATGTTAACAGATCCTACTCATGCAATGTTTGAGGGTTGAAATTAATGCATAAAAACTGGGTAAATAAGGGGTATGATCAAAGTGTTACTTGCCTTGCTAACGATATCAAAAACCCTAGTGACTCATAGTAGCAAGCTTCACACTCCGGATACTCTATCGTAAAAAAAACAATAGCATACATAAGCATTCAAGCATAAGATGCAAGGGTGAAACTCAAGAGAAAAGAACTAAGCTAGAAATTCAAGAGAAAAGCTTCGATTTGCAAAAAGAATCAATTAAATCGGAGCTAAGAAACTCAAACTACGATCAAAAAAAGTTCAAAAACAAATCTGCTTGAAACCAAATTTTAAATTGTCAAAACCATGTTCAAATTGATTATCTGGAAAGAGAGGAACAAGACAGAGATTTTGGCGTTGGTTTCACTGGATTTGGACAAACGCGTAAAAAGTAACGAGGGTTTGAAGTTTAGGGACTAATCTGTGATAAAAGTATTTGCGGATATTTCCCTGACCGAACATTAAAACTAAAAAAAAAAATCTAACGAACGAACGTTCGTAAACAGAGACTAACAAACGGACATGTTCACTAACAGAGAAGAAACGAGTGAATGTTCGGTAGTTAACCTAAATAATAATAAAAAACAATTCTTATCTAAACTAGAAAATGAACAAAAAACCGAAGAAAACCTAACGGTTTTTACCGGTTAACCGAAGAAAACCGGCGCCGAGGTCAGCGGCAGGATCCGGCGGCGGCGAACGACGGCGCGGGCGGGGCGGCGACGGCGCGGTGGTGGCGGCAGCTAGCGGGGGCGGCGCTAGGCGGCGGCTCGGCGAACGACAGCGCGGGCGGCTGTGGCGGCGTGGCTCGGGTGGCGGAGCGGTGGTGAGGAGGAGGCGGGGGGGCGGCTCGCCTTATAAAAGGCCAGGAGGTTTGGCTTGCGGGAGGGGCGGTGGCGCGGTGGAGTCCAAGCCGGACTCCATGGCTGCGGCGGTGGTGGTCGGGACTCCCGAGCGGGAGGCGGTGCGCTCGGCTGGGCCGGCTGGGCTACGGCCCAGTCGGGCGAAGAAGATTTTTTTAAATAATTCCACCACGAAAGAAAATTTCTAATAGAATATAAAAAAATTCTAAAAAATACCAAAACAATTTTCACTATCCAAACCTAATATTTAGGACAAGATGAACATTTTTCTGGCCTAAAATGCAATTTTCAAAAATGCATGTTTTTCTCTAATTAAAATAAAATAGCAAATAAAATACAAATAAAATAATAATTTCATTTTAAAATTTCTTCTCCAATATTTCTCTCTTGTTGAAGAAGTCATTTTATCTTCTCTCATTTATTTTTGTTATTAATAATAATTGGAGGGAAAATATTAAAATCAAATTGATCCTTTATTCAAATTTGAAATAAATTCAAATATGATATTTTAGTGAAACCTCCAACTCTCTCCTTGGGTCCTTGAGTTGCTTAAGATTTCTAGGATCACAACCAAATGCAAAAATAAAATATGATATGCATATGATGACCTATGTATAACATCCAAATTGAAAATTGGGATGTTACATGATCCATATCAACTAAACCATGTCCGATCATCACATGAGATGGAGTAGTTTTTAAATGTGAACATCACTATGTTGATCATATCTACTATATGATTCACGTTCGACCTTTCGGTCTCAGTGTTTTGAGGCCATATCTTCATATGCTAGACTCGTCAAGTTTAACCCGAGTATTCTGCAAGTGCAAAACTGGCTTGCACCAGTTGTATGGGAACATAGAGCTTATCACACACGATCATCACGTGGTGTCTCAGCACGACGAACTGTAGCAATGGTGCATACTCAGGGAGAACACTTGTACCTTGAAATTTAGTGAGGGATCCTCTTATAATGCTACCGCCATACTGATGTCTACTACACAAGCTTCTTCTTGTAGACATTATTGGGCCTCCAAGTGTAGAGGTTTGTAGGATAGTAGCAAATTTCCCTCAAGTGGATGACCTAAGATTTATCAATCCGTGGGAGGCATAGGATGAAGATGGTCTCTCTCAAACAACCCTGCAATCAGATAGCAAAGAGTCTCTTGTGTCCCCAACACACCCAATACAATGGTAAATTGTATAGGTGCACTAGTTCGGCAAAGAGATGGTGATACAAGTGCAATATGGATGGTAGATATAGGTTTTTGTAATCTGGAAAATATAAAAACAGCAAGGTAACTAATGATAAAAGTGAGCACAAATAGTATTGCAATGCTTCAAAACAAGGCCTAGGTTTCATACTTTCACTAGTGCAAGTTCTCTCAACAAGGATAACATAATTAGATCATATAACTATCCTCAACATGCAACAAATAGTCACTCCAAAGTCACTAATAGCGGAGAACAATTGAAGAGATTATTGTAGGGTACTAAACCACCTCAAAGTTATTCTTTCCGATCAATCCAATGGGCTATTCCTATAAGTGTCACAAACAGTCATGGAGTTCGTAGTAAAATAACACCTTAAGACACAAATCAACCAAAACCCTAATGTCACCTAGATACTCCAATGTCACCTCAAGTATCCGGGTGTATGATTATACGATATGCATCACACAATCTCAGATTCTTCTATTCAACCAACACAAAGAACTTCAAAGAGTGCCCCAAAGTTTCTACCGGAGAGTCAAGACGAAAACGTGTGCCAACCCCTATACATAGATTCCCAAGGTCACGGAACCCGCAAGTTCATCACCAAAACATACATCAAGTGAATCAATAGAATACCCCATTGTCACCATGGGTATCCCACGCAACTCTACAAAAAAATACACTTCCGTGATGATACATGTTTGTCACAGTAGGTCGCGTTTTTTGTCATGCATGTACATCCATGATGATTTTATGACAGAATCAAGATAGTCATACCTGTGTTGTCGTAGAAGTGTTCCATGACATTACCAAAATTATCATCACGGAAGTGTCCACTTCCATGACGATAAATCACGCGTCACAGAAGTGCCTTCGTCAAGGGTGACCGACACATGGCATCCACCGTAACGGAACGCCGTTAAGCTATCAGGTCAGGTTTTGGATTCGATAACCCGTTAACAGCCCCGACCAATGGGGATTTTCCACGTGTAAAATCATCATTGGCTGGACGAAACACATGTCGGATCACCGTTGGAACAGATGTCATCCGCTCATTGGACCGAAGGCGCCTATGATACGACGACATGTGGCACGGCCCAACAGAGGCCCATTCCTGTGAAAAGGTCAGCCTGTTTGACTTGGTCAAAAGGTGGCGGGCCGGCCCACGGAAAGCCTGTTAATGGCCTGTTCGCATATAGCCCATTTACAGCCCGCTAACCCAGGGCCCGTTACGCCCTATCCGAATTAGGCCCAGTAGCGTCATCTGGGCCATCCAATATGATTCAGCCCGTTTTAACATCCGGCCCATGTGTGGCCCATGACTTCTTTCGGCCCATATGAGGACCTTTGTAACTCTTGGCCCATTAACGGCCCGTGGTGGAACTGGCCCGTAATGAACAGTGTATCACTTTATACCCATTAACGGCCCGTTATTCCATTGGGTTGTTTCCAGCCCAAGTTATCTTTCGGCCTTCTCAGGGCCCACTGATTGTTGGGCTCATTTGCAGCATTCGGTTACATACGGCCCGTTACTGTCATTTTCTGCTTGTGGGCCAAATTCAGCCTGTCGTTACAGTCGGCCCGTTTGCGGACCGTTAATACGTTGGGCCATTTTCATGTCAAAAAAACCGTTGGGCTTTTTTCATAGAGTTATCAAATACGGCCTATTAACAGCCCGTTATGGTCCACGAATAGTACGGCCCATGATTGGCGAAATGATGATACGCCCCATAGAAGGCCCATGGATCCTACGGCCCGTATGAGGCCCATGGATAGTACGACCCGTAGAAGGCCCATGGATCGTACGGCCCGTAGAAGGCCCATGGACCCTAAGGCCCGTATAGAAGGCCGATGGATCCTACGGCCGGGCGAAGGCCCATGGATCATACAGCCTGCAGGAGGCCCATGGTTACAACAGTCTGTGTGTTGCCATGATTATTTTGGCCTAGTTACCAAAAATAGGCTATTGTGGCCACTAGAAAAAAACAGAAAAAGAACTGCAGTGACTACAAGCAAACAACTAAACAAGACAATAAGGAACTAAATAAGCAATCAATTAACGCTAGCCTATTACCGCTATTACACATATTGCATCCACTGGGCATCAAAGTTCGCCAGCAGTGCAAATATAGGGAACAAAGCAGCACATTACATACACTGGCCGTCAAAATTGGCCACCAGTGCAAATAAACGCGGCAGCAAAACAAGAGCATAACTGAAACAACTTCAGAAGAGCTCAAGAAACATTATCCTGGGTATCCACCATGCTGGCAATAAGCTTAGCAAGATGATTAGCTTTGTCCTGTTTGGCGCTAAAATCCTCCAACGCTTGCTGTTGCACCAGAAAGTATGCATCTGAATGCTCCAGGGACTTCCGCAGTCCTTCCGCTTCTTGTCGCAGCACAACTGATCGATGTCTTTCAGCTTGTAGTCGAGACTCAAGAAACCAAACTGATTCAGACAGTGAGTTTGAACAGCTTGTGCAAGCGGTAGTGGCCAGTAACTCGAACACTAAACCAAGACAGGACTTTGGGGTTGTCTCGCTGTCTTCAAGATAGTCTTCCTTAGCTGTTTTATCAGCTTTGTTGGAGACCAACAAGGATGTGTCACTATCCTGAACCTTATCTGCATTACTTCCTTTACCATTGCTCAATAAGGCACTCTTCCCCAATATTCTGTCAGCATTCTAAAAGAAGAAACAAGCAGACACATAACAAGTTTAGCATGGGGTTGGGGGTACAGGGGAAGCATAATATCTCACCCAAACTAGCAAATCCTACATCCAGCTGTATCCATCCTTCAACACATAACCAAGAAACCTTCGGAAACCATCTACCTCAACCTTCGAAAAGCATCCGTTATACAAGTTATGGCGATACTCCCGAACTCCCGCCCCAGTACTGGGTGGCGTCGAGGTTATCTCACCAACGAACTGCATAAAAGAGATTTTCGATGTCGGCGAACATATCTCAAGTATTCCAGAATTGCAACGATAAAATTATGATGACAACACCTCAGAGCTCAACTCCCCGGGACACTTCCACTAAACCCCTGACAGGAGGCACCAAGACAATGCTCTCATCATAAGCCATCGGAACGATTCCAAGACACTCGCGTGATCCTAAAAAAAATTTGGTGAAATTTGAGAAGAGAAGAGTCAAAACTCTACGTCAGGATGCCTTACCAGAGCGATGAGGAGACTAGGAAGTAAAAAGAATTCCTAAGCTCTCCGATATATAATTCCTAAGGACTCAAAACATTTTTCTAGACACAACTCGGCTGCTAAAAACGATCAAGCAATGGGGCTCCTAATGTCGGGGAAGGCTCTGATTACCAACTTGTAACACCCTCGATGCGACTATAGCTCCCACGTGTCGAGGCACGACTTAGAGACATAATCGCATTGAAGGCATATGTCGCAAGTTAGGCAATCTTCACAACATCCCATGTAATATGAATAATAAAGGGGAGAACATAGTGGGCTTACACTCGCCACGTCACATCAGAGTACATAAATAACATCCATCATCCAAACACTCATGGCCCGACTACGGCGCCAAAATAGAAGAAAACCCAACATGCGACAACGGTCCCAATCAAACCCCAACTAGGCACCACTACTGATCATCAGAAAAAGACACGTAGTAACGCTGAGAGTCCTTGTCGAACTCCCACTTGAGCTCGTACTCGTCACCTGGAGCGGAATCACCTGGACCTGCATCTGAAGTTATAGTATCTGTGAGCCACAGGGACTCAGCAATCTCGCACCCTCGCGATCAAGACTATTTAAGCTTATAGGAATGGTAAGGCAAATATATGTGGAGCTGCAGCAAGCGACTAGCATATATGGTGGCTAACTTATACGCAAAAGAGAGCGAGAAGAGGAGGCAAAGCGCGTGCGAGAATCTAGAGGAACAACCTGCGCAAGATAACTCCAACACCGTGTCCACTTCCCGGACTCCACCGAGAAGAGGCCATCACGGTAACACACTCAGTTGATTCATTTTAATTAATTAAGGTTCAAGTTATCTACAACCGGACTTTAACAAATTCCCATCTGCCCATAACCGCGGGCACGGCTTTCGAAAGTTCAATCCCTGCAGGGGAGTCCCAACTTAGCCCATGACAAGCTCTCACGGTCAACGAAGGAATAGACCTCCTCCCAAGATGTTCCGATCAGACTCGGTATCTCGGTAACTCAAGACACTTCGACAGGTTAAAACAAGACCAGCAACACCGCCCGAATGTGCCGACAAATCCCGATAGGAGCTCCGCATATCTCTTTCTCAGGGCACACTCGGATGAACACTACGTACAACTAAAACCAACCCTCAAGTTGCCCCGAGGTGGCGCTGCAAGTGGCTCTATTTGGACCAACACTCAGAGGAGCACTGGCCCGGGGGGGTTAAAATAAGATGACCCTTGAGTCTGCAGAACCCAAGGGAAAGAAAAGGCTAGGTGGCGAATGTTAAAACCAATGTTGGGCATTGCTGGAAAAGCTTTAATCAAGGCGAACTATCAAGGGGTTCCCATTATAACCCAACCGCGTAAGGAACGCAAAATCCGGAAACATAACACCGATATGACGGAAACTAGGGCGGCAAGAGTGGAACAAAACACTAGGCGAGAGGCCGAGCCTTCCACCCTTCACCAAGTATATAGATGCATTAAGATAACATAGCAATATAATGATATCCCAACAAGTAAGTAAATGTTCCAACAAGGAACGGCTCCAAACTTCACCTGCAACTAGCAACGCTATAAGAGAGGCTGAGCAAAGCGGTAACATAGCCAATCAACGGTTTGCTAGGACAAGGTGGGTTAGAGGTTTGACATGGCAATTGGGAGGCTGACAAGCAAAAGGTAGGCATCGCAGCATTGGCATAGCGAAAGAGCGAGCAAACTAGCATAGCAAAGATAGTAGTGATTTCGAGGGTATGATCATCTTGCCTGCACAGTTGTCAGAGTTGACTGGATCCTCACAAGCAAACTCAACGGGCTCCTCGGTAGCGAACTTGTCTCCCGGCTCTACCCAAACAAGACAAACAAGCAACAAGGATACAATCAACCACGTGCAAGACCAAGCAATATGATGAAATGATGATATGCTATGCGGGATGCGATGCGGGATGCAAAATGCAAGATATGACAGGAAATGCATGAACCTGGCCTCAACTTGGAATTCCAAGTGTGCCACTGGAAAGAGGGGATGAAATCGCGTGAAAACGATATAAAGATCATCGGAATCGGAGTTACGGTTTGGAAATGGCAAGCGTTCCAAAAATGACACCGGTCTGCGATTTACAGCAAGTAGGCATCTAAATGCAATGAGATGAACATGCTACAGCCACCAAATATGACAACAAAATAAATGGCAGGGATGCACACAAGATGCTTAACAAAAGACTAGCACTGAGCTACGGCCAATTCATCCATTATGAGGTTCAAACAAGCATGGCAAAAACGCAAATGCAAAACAGATTCCAGACTTAGTGAAATTAACACTTGTCTGAAATTTCAGATCACGAAGCCCTCTTCGGAGCAGCAAAACAACATGATACATGACCTGATTATGACAAAGAAGAACATGGCATGGAGCTACTGAACAAGCTTAACAAAAGTCCCAAAGTGACCTGGGGCCAAAAGGGATCACAAAATATACTAACGGGCACACGAACATAGCTAAAACACAATCAGTTTTCAGACTTACTGAAAACTGAGACATGCTGAAATATAACTCACGAAGGCATGTAAACGAGCTCGATGCACTCACCACGGTGCAAGTCATGGCAAGGAAGGCATACATCCATTAAGAAGGCACAAAATTCTAGCTACACATGGCAAGAACAATGGCATAGCATGCACGGATCAACTACAATAGCATCGGCAAAATCGCAAACGAGTTGACGATCTGCCCAGATTCACCACGAAGCAAAAGTAGAGCTCGATTGACTCAAGATAGGGTGCTCCATAATTGCAAACAAAGACATGTATAGAAAGAGCAAGACATGATTAACAAAAATCCTTTACTGATCATCCTCAAAAGAGGCACAGATCACTAGGAAACAAGCTGAACATATGGCATCATGAACTAAATAATCCCAGACTTAGTGAAAACTACTAAGTCCCTGAAAACAGATTTACCGGGTGCCTCACTTTGCAAGCTTGCACAAGTCACCACACACATCCTAAAAATGCATGGGTTGCACCTCTCGAAAGATAACAAGATGCTTAACAAAACATATGAAGGACTCACAGGCATATCATGCACACATTAATCATGGCAAAAATGACAAAAGTCTAAGATGAACTAGCAGATCTGACAATTAACTCACGAAGCCTCCTTCTAACAGCATTTCGGGCATCAAGAGGATCTCAAATGAAAATGATGCAATGGAAAGAAATGATGTACTCGTCGAGACGAACATTTTGATGTGCTATATGTCCAAATCAGAGCTACGGATGCAAAGTTAAGGGGCCTCGAACATGAGCATATGGAGTAAAAAATCTAGGGACTTGGCAAAAAAACAACCTCGCGGATTAGGGTTACTGTAGCTGGATCTGGGTCCAGATCGGGCACACGGAACCCGAGGTTGGCCGGCGCGAGCTGGAGCTCGCCGGAGTGAACGCTGGTGGCCGGAGCCGGCGAGGAAGCGGCGAGGGCGAGGCAGGGCCGGCGGAGGCGGCGGCTGGCGGCGGAGGCGGCGATCCGCGGGGCGGCGGCGGCGGGGATCTGCGGGGTGCGACGCGAGCTGCTGGCCGGTGTCGATGGCGGCGGTGGCGGTGGTGGCCTCGGGTGGCGGCGCGGCTGAGGAGACGGCGGGATCCGGCGATCCAGGCGGCGAGGCGACGCGCGGGGAGGCGCGGGCGGCGATGGGCCGGGCGGGCCCGCTGCGGGCTCGCCGGGCCGCGGCGGCGGCTCGCGGCGGAGGGACACGTGGTGCTCTGCCACTGGTGCGGGCGGACAGCGGACGATGTCCGGCCGGGGACGGACACGTCCGGCGCGGCGCGGGGGCGATTTAGGGTTTCGAAGAGGGAGAGAGATCCGAATTTCGGGGGGGTGTATATATAGGCATAGAGGGAGCTAGGAGAGTCCAAATGAGGTGCGGTTTTTGGCCACGCGATCGTGATCGAACGCTCTAGATGATGGAGCAGAGTTTGGTGGGTTTTGGGCCAAAATGGAGGGGTGTTGGGCTGCAACACACACGAGGCCTTTTTGGTCCCTCGATTAACCGTTGGAGTATCAAACGAAGCCCAAATGATACGAAACTTGACAGGCGGTCTACCGGTAGTAAACCAAGGCTGCTTGGCAAGTCTCAGTCCAATCCGGAAATGTTTAATCTCCACACATGAAAGAAAGCTAGAAATGACCACCGGAGGAGAACGAAGCGCCGGAATGCAAAACGGACAACGGGGAAAATGCTCGAATGCATAAGACGAACACGTATGCAAATGCAATGCACATGATGACATGATATGAGATGCATGACAAAGACAACAACACACGGAGACAAAGACCCGAACCCGAGAAATAAATATAACTTAACGCCGGAAACGGCAAGAGTTGGAGTACAAATTGGGAAAGTTATATCTGGGGCGTTACAATGCTTAGTTATATCTGGTCGTCGCCGATGGCAAAAACCCACTGTCAACACGTCCCGATCCGGGGTCCACGCCATTGTCTCTCACAAAGCCGGTGAGGTTGCCATCGTCCCTTCCTCACTGCCGCGACGTGGGCAGTTGCCGCCTCCCGCCGCCCTCCTCAAGGTTGAGCTACGTCCCTCAGGTACAACTCCCTTTACAGCCGGCTTGCACCACTGCTCCAGCTGCCCACATCACTCCCTGTGGATATTGCTCTACTTCTTTACCCCGCACATACCTCTACTGGCTTCCACGTACTGTATTTGTGATGAGTTTATGTCTCATCAACTAGTCCCAATAATCTTATTCTAATCATGCTTGTTCAATTTCTTTGCCACAGGGATGCTCATCTCGATTTTGGTGAAACTGCACAAAAATGATCTGATGGTCAAAAGGTTGCAAACTTCATTTATTAGGAAGCTCGAACATTGCCAGCAAATTGAAGCCTGGTCAGGGTTCACGGTTCAAGGGCTAGGGACTGCATGGATCGTTTTTTTCTTTAGCTGCCTCTGTTCTAAAATAAGTGTCAACTTTAGTAGTAGTACAACTTTGTACTAAAGTTTGCACAAAGTTGACAAAACTTATTTTGGAACGGAGGGAGTACATATTTGCTATGATCTGTCAATCATTGAGATGCAACAACATGCATGTTAGTCTCCTTTGTATTTGATGAAATGTTGCAATGGGCAACCTTGGATGCAAGATACATGTAATAGAAGCTGGAAGCTTCATAGCATTGTAAAAATTTATCTCACTGATAAATTACAGTACGTACTATACTAGTACTTCCTCCGTTCCTAAATATAAGTCTTTGTAGATTTCACCATGAACCACATGCGGATGTATATAGATGCATTTTAAGTGTAGATTCATTCATTTTGTTTCGTATGTAGTGGAATCTCTACAAAGATTTATATCTACTAGTAATAGCTAGCCCCCACTACTAGGAATTCTCTATCCTCTCCTTGAGCCACATCATCAAAATTGATGTAGCCGTTAGATGAAGTAATCAGTCCATAATAGCCATCTGATCTTGACGTTGAGAGGCTCCACACTAAGCCACATGCAAGCATGCAAAAATACCATGCCACATGCATGTGAGTGTGTTTTAAATCACATCAACATGTCTGCATGCAAGCATGCACCGATAGCATGCATGTAAGTGAGCTTTTAAGTCCCATTAACATGTCAAAAAGAAAAATATAATCCCATTATGCAGTAGGAGTTGGCTGATCTTTTTTCCTTACGTGGGATGATCTAAATGATGATGGGAGTTTATTTAGTTTGGCTACCACATTTGTCATGCGGTTATAGAGTTAGGTGTCGCACGGTTCTTGCACGCCTCCGCTGTAAGAATGGAGAAAATTGTAATCTAGTAGTAGTATACCTCATTTCGCTGAAAGCGTGGGACATCTAGCAGTCCTACCACCTCAGTAATAAAGACCAATGAGCCGTCAAATCACATAGACCCAGCAGTAAGTTGGACGGACGAAGCAACCATCACTCTTGCAACAGTGAGAGGTCACGTCCGCTCTGCCCGGGCATGAATGCGACACCGATTCTTTGGAGCGCCGCTGACCGTTTCGGGCGGGAAGCGCGCGCGGGCGATGGAGGGGCTTTGGGTGGGCCAGGCTGGTCAGGAGCGGGCGTGGCAGCTGTCCACATGTCCCTACCGGACACGCCCGGAAACGAGAGGATGCACCAACTCTCGCGGCTAAAATCGTACACTACACAACATCTCTCTGTAGGAGTAGGTCAATCTGTCGCTCTCTCTAACACACACATGGGGTTAAACACACACACACACACACACGCACACGCATGCACCTTGGTCCCATTGCACCTTCTAACGTGACTTATTACACCTAGATGGATGGAGTAGTAAGTATACGAGATACGGTGGGACACTGACTTAAGTAGAATACAAGTGCCCAAAATTTGTGTGCATGTTATAATAAGGATTCACTTAAAATAGTACGTGAGCGAACAGAGGGATCAATTGGACATTGTTCCCGAGCAGTAGCGAGATGTGTGAGGTAAGATACACCGCTGGCACTTTTAATTTTTCTTATTAATTTGTTTGTTTCACCCTCTGACTGGTGGGACCCAACGTACTACGTGGAGAGAGGTAAGGTGACTAAGGCTGCATTATTTCTGCACCACTGTGGATAGTCTTACCACCAAAGCCACATGACACAGTTATGATTGAAATCCCAATGACTCCCACACACAAAAAAACACGACATGCTTGTCACACGAATGCGGGAATGTATAAAAGGTTATTTCCCTCTCATTGAACATAACGGGAGGGTTGTGTAGCTGGTTAGCCTGTTCGCTCACTCTCTCGCCCTCTCCCGCTGGAGCCTCAGCGCTTGTAGTTGCTCTCTTCACACTCTCTCGCCCTCTCCAGATCTAAACAAGACTTCGTTGGCCTCTCTCTCCCCTCACTGCTGCTCAAAGAGCCGGCAGGATCCGTCCGCCGGGAAGGGAAGGAGGCTTAACGCTGTCGCCGTCGGCGAGGGACTACCGGCGCAGCTGTTCACTTTCCACCCAGCGGCGGCGCGGGAGGGCCTCCGACCCCTTCTTCTTCGCCGCCGTCCCGTCGCCCACCGAACCACGCCCCAAGAACCTTAAGGTATAATTTACTTACTCCACATGCATTGCTCTAGCTGCATGTATACCATGAATCTAGGACGTGGTTCAAAGAGGAAAGGAGTGGGGGAAAGTAGTGGGAAAAGTTGTATATAGCATGAATCTAGGACGTGGTTCAAAGAGGAAATGAAGGGGGAAAGTTGTATAGCATTAATCTAGGACGTGGTTCAAAGAGGAAAGGAATGGGGGAAAGTAGTGGGGAAAGTTGTATCGCATAAATCTAGGACGTGGTTCAAAGAGGAAAGGAAGGGGCGAAAGTACTAGTTCAAAAAGGAAAGGAAGGGACAAGGCTGTAGAGTTTGAGCAGGACTAGATTTGCTGCGCTCACATAGGGAAAGGCGTCTAAAGATAACAAAACTGGGACCAACACAAATATGCTCCTTGGTTGCTTGTTCTTTGTTGCAACAGACTGTGCATGACCACAGTACATCGGTAGATGCACATGGTGCTGGTGCGTCCACTGTCCCGTGCAACTCATTAGCTGTTGTTAATCTAAGGCCCTGTTTGGTTAAAAACTCCCTAGTCCCTACCTGCTGGGTTCCAGGGACTAAACATGGACTAGAGGTTATTAAATGACATGCTAAAAGACCATGTTACCCCTAGTAATGAACTAATAGAGACAAGGTGCGATGCGTGGCAGGGGCAACTGTTGGAAAAAGTCCCAAAAAGACTCCCTCGGGGTCTTCTTTCTTTAGTCCCAAATGCCCACTTTTAGTCCCTAAAAGTCCCTCCTCTTTGGTTTAGATGGGACTGACACGGAGTTTTTTTAGTCCCTACACCAAAATGTCCCTGTAAACAAACACCCTCTAATAATGCCGCTGGAAAATTGATGCAATGCCACAGTTAAAAGCAAATTACATGTTTAACGAATTTTATTGTTAATATAATCTCTATGTTAATATTAATCAATGCCACCGTTTGAGAAATGCTACTGTCTTGCTTTCTTTCCCATTTAGATAAGGTAGATGCTTCTTTTTGTTGGCTTCTGTGTCATCCACCGTTATTGACCACTAATTGTTTCCTTTGCACCTCTGTGTAAACAGGGTTATCTGCTTCACCTCGTTGCCATTGTGACCTTTTGTTGCACTGCACAAAACACTTTTGTTTTAAGAGTGTTTTGTGCAGTTCAACCAAAATGTCACACCGACAACGTTGCTTGATTGCTTGATCTTAGTGGAACTGCACAAGAGGAGATCTTACTTCCTATCCGTTAAGGCGAATTTGGTTCAGATCTTCTTCTTGTGAGTTGTTTGAATTCCGCATCATGAGAGGTCAGTACTAGCCTTCTTTCACATGATTCTGCAGTGTGCATTCATATGTTGTGCTACTTGTACGATAATGTTGCTTGATTTTAGTGAACTGCACAAATGGAGACAAGACTTCCAATCTGTATGTGCACCGTAATATCCCATTGAGGTAAGATAAGGATATTTCACAACTGCTGGCCTGTATTTTGCCACTTTCATCAGAAAATTAAGTTTAGTACTATACTTGTGCTCCCTAATTGACATGCCAAATCTTACATTGAAGGCGAAGCTTGTTTGTTATTGAACCAAGTGATGAAGGGGAAGAACAAGGGGAAGAAAAACAAAAATCAACTCCCGGTGCTGTAATGAAGCACTGGAACTGTGATGACACAAGTAATGATATAGTTTTGCATCTTAATTTATTGCTATGGCTGGAACGAGCAATTGTTTTGCCACTGATTTGATGCCACTCTTAATGTAATATGTAATTATCTCTACTTGTGCAAACAGGGATCTTCTTTGAAGATACCATATATTTTAGTGGAACTGCACAAGAAGATGTTGGAAACATTAAACTAATCGAGGAGTATATAGTAAGCATGGCCACCACCGTAGATTGCAACAGATGGTTCCGGAGAATTGCTTCATCTGTATGCTCTACACAATAAGCCTCCTGACAAAGGTTGGTACTTTCCCACTGATTTCATCCATATGATTGAGCTTTGTCATCTCTATTGGTGTTGTGCTACTGTTTAGATACTGTCATGAAAAAGTGGTATTGTCCTTGAGAAGTGCTTCATCTGTGTTGTTTTAAATATTTCCTTTCCTTTTTTCGAGCAAACAGTGATGCTAGCATTTAGTAGTCCTCTTGTCTTTGCACAACAGGATCATCTTCCTCTGAAGAAGAATATGGAGTACGTGAAGTGACTAGTTCCGATTATGCCAGGATGAAGAAGCCCTGTCTATCTTATCATCAGAAGGAGCAGTTGAAGGATGGTTACATTACTCCCCACAAGACCAAACTAACTTCAGCTCAGAAGGACTGACAAAATCTCCATTTTTTGCTGTGATGCGCGAGTACAATGTTGTTCTAGGATTCTTTCTGGTGAGTTCCATTTTTCTAAAAGTGTGCTCTACATGGACCATGTATGTGCCTGTTGAAACTGTCAATTCATAGTACAGTTTGCTCTATACTAATCACTTTTTTGTATTTGTGCAAACAGGGGTGCTCAGCTTGATTTCAATGGGAACTGCACAAAATGTTCATGAATACATCGAATCATTCATTTCCACCACAAGAAAGGAGGTGCCGATAAGTTCAAGGCGTTGCAACATATAAGGGCGAAATCATACAAGCTACGCGCGAATTTGGTTGATTTTGGTGGAACTGCACAAAAAGAACAGCTGGTTTATTTAGCACGAGGTGCCATGTCAATGTCCGAACTGATGGCAAACCCTGCCCATTCCACAATCGTAGGCATTTGATATTTTGGAATGGGACAACCTTGTCAAATTTTGCTCATTGATTTTAGCAAGACATGCGTTTGATATTTTCGAATGGGACGCCCTTGCTGTCAGCAGCGTCGATCAATTTTTTCTTTATTCTTTAGTTGTGAAGTAAATATTGCCTCTGACATGTGAGTCGCTGAGATGCATAATCATCGATTGTTTTGAATGTTCTCTATGAATTGCCAGGCCTGTGTGTTTGATTGCAATGTACAGAAACGCTAAAAACCTGCTCAAACTCTTTGTACTCCTTCTGTTCCTTTTTACTTCGCACATTGTGAAAGTGCATACTTTTTTGTATAAGATTGGTCAAAGTAGAGATACTTTGACTGCAGACAAAACTTGTATGCAGACTAGAAAGGACCGGAGGGAGTACATGTGAAACTGCTGCAAACGAGGTGATCACCCTGGGAATAATGCTAGTACATATTGTTTTGCATGTTCATCCAATGCCAGTGATACAGGAATTCGAACTAATCGAAATAAATTCATTCATACACGGTCGGATTTCATATAAACATGCCAGATTTCATTACATTTCATACATTCTTCAACTAAAAAGGGGTGCGCTGGAGGTATAATTAATTAACCGAAGCTACCCACCTGTGTCCCGCTGAGCCGAACAGAAGCTTCAGTGACTTAACTGCAGGTGCAGTTGCGTAACTGACATGTGGCCTGTTGGGCCCACGTGTCAGTCAGCCAACTGCACCAGCAGTTAAGTAGAAGCAGCGTTATTCTCCAGCAGAACTCCCCGACTCCACGTCGCCACCAGAACTAACCGGCCGTCAATGGTCAACCCGCCTACTTGGCTTCAATAGAGAGGGTAGCAGCGGTTGCCTTACTTGGACCGAGCGGCGGCGACCTACCATGTTCTACTCTTCTCGTTTTTCGGTGTGGCGCGCCTCGTTGGCAGCGGGGCGGGGCCTCGGCGGAGCCGCGATGTCCTCTGTCTCGTTGCCGCGGGCGGCGCCTCAGCGGAGCGGTGGAAATCCTCCCTCGTGTTGCCGGCAGGGTGGGGCCTCGGCTGAGCCACCGATGTCCTCTGCCTCGTTGTTGGCGCCGCGGGGCCTCGGCGGAGCAGGGCCTCGTTGACGCCAGCAGAGCGGGGACTCGTCGGAGCCGGCATTGTCCTCTGCCTCGTCCTCAGTCTCACCAAACAGTGCCTCGCCCGCTTCATCACCCTCTTTGCTAGCCTCTTTGTAGGCGGCCGCAGCCTCTGCCACCCGCATGCGGTCCCGTCGGCGCTCGAGGCAGCCCTTGCGGGCGGAGCGGTACGAGTCGAGCAGTGCCTCCTGCTCCGCCCGCTCCGCGGCGATCTGCTCCTCTGCCTGCAGGTGCTCCTGGAGGAGATGGTGGTTGTAGGCGGCGTCGGCCTGCGCCTCCCGGTACTGCTCCTGACGCATCTGCCTCACACTGTCCATATATTGGGCACGGGCCTCGCCGATGGTCATGGTGCAATGCACCGGCGAGAATGGTGCAGAGGAGGGGGTTAGCACCGGATCGTCGACTACCATGTTCTCCATTGGGACGTCGTCGTCCTCCGGCTGCCTGCCGGCCAGCCGGTCGGCAGCAATGGCTGCCATCTCCTTGTGGTCCGTCGTCCGCCCGTCCCGAAGAGCGCTGGAGCGCGAGGAAGCCATGGTGGGCAGTAGTGGTGTGGACAGGAGAAAGGGAACGGATGCGGATGACTGCGGCTATGGCCGGCGCAGCAGTTTATATAGCAATGGTGGGCGGGCGGAGGGACGGACGTGTGGCGCCGGAGTAGCCGCCTCGGCAACCGCGTATCATTAATGTGGGCGGCAGATGGACGGACGGACGACACTTGTGTCGTTTGAAGGCGGAGCAATCGCCTGCACCGGGAAGCGGGGCGGGCGGCGCTGACTGTTTCGGGCGGAAAGCGCGCGGGCGAGGAGATGACTTTACTTGGAGAGGATGACAATGGGGACCCACCAGGTCCATAGCCTCACGTACGCAAGTGCCTCCTTATTATATATATATATGTATAAAACTATACTCCCTCCGTCTAGGTGAATAAGTCGTATTAGAAGGTGCATCACGACCTAGGTGCAAGCAGATTGGTGGAAAAGAAGAATATTTCTCTCTTCTAAACACAACATTTAATCACAGCAGTTAAGAGGATGCCTTATTAGCTACCCATGCAGGCCATCGTAATTCATAGCATGCAAAGCGCTTTTATTTCTTGCCTAATAACCGCATGGACGTGCTGCATGCATTGGTCCTTGCCCGAGCAAAAAAAGGGAGGAAAGGGGTTTCCACGGGAGACAACGAGGCAGAGGTGGAAGCGCTCGCTGGAGTTATTTATTTTGCTTCCCCCTGGTTTCCTGACATCACGGTCCCACACCATTGTCAACCTATGTAGTACTAGTCAATAAACGAGAGAATTGCACAAGAAGCGGCCGACAGCTGGGACCAAGCAGCTCGAGCAGTATTTGTGTTTTTGAGGTGTGAGCACTGCAGAGTTTTTCGATGTTTAGCCCAGATATTAATTTTTCTCCTCTGAACAACAACGAAAACATCGCTGCAGGTATTAACTGGGCGGGCTGTGGCCCGTCTAGCCCAGGCCAGATATCCAGCCCAGATATTAATTTTTTTCAAGCTGAAAATGGCTAGCCCAGCTATACTTTTTTTAGGAATACCCAGGCAAGGTCAAGTTGTTATTCTCCGCCCCGCTGGGCTGCAAATCTTTCCTAGGAGGGATGCATTAGGCTTAACAAGAAAATGGGCTTTAAGAAATAATAAATGGGATGTAATTATAAAAACTGGGCAGTAACTATAAAAAATGCACCAAACACGTGATTACTTTATAAAATATTATTTTTGGATATTGAAAATTTTAATTTCATTAATTGTTGCGAGCGCAATGTTTCGTTGGATTTTTACGTAATATAAATTTATATTGAAATTGTATTTAATCTGACTAGAAATTTCGGGATAAAAATATTTCGGATCCCATCAAAATGTGGGAAATTTTATTGAATTCTGTTTTGAACGGTTGGTTGAAATGGGCTGTACTTTTAACAAACTGTAAATGGGCTGTAGTAAATTCCATTAGAATTCAAAAATGGGCTACACATTCTTACAAATCTCAAATGGGCTATAAGTTCTCTGCCACACACTTCTGGCCTTACTAAGTTGACGCGTCCCCTAAAAAAACAGAGTTGACGCGTATGCAAGGCTTTGTCAACTTATAGTCAACACACGGTTCTAGCAGCAGTGGCCGTTGGATGTCCATCCAACGGATGCCGTGCTTCTTCTTCAATCTCGGATATTCTAGCTTCACCCGCCCAAAAATGATTCCTCCCCCTGACATCTGGGGCGCACCATTTCGGAAGCTGACCTGTGGGCCTACTAAGTTGACGTACCAAGGGCTTTGTCAACTTAGTCAATATAAACGATTCTAGCTGCAGTGACCGTACGATGTCCATCCAACGGCCGTAGTGCTTCTTCAACCTCTGGTCTTCTTGCTCCAGCCGCCCAAAGCAGCGCCGGTCGTGCCGCCTGCTCCTGCCTCCCGTGGCCGGCTGTGCTGCCGTGGAGGCCTCACCGCCCCCTACTATTCCCATCGCTGGCCAGGCCCTGCGGCGACGGCAGCCTCACACCGCAGCCGAACGAGTGAACCCTCATACTCCTCTCCGCGTGGGCATCCACTGCCGCGTCTTCACCGGCTCCGCGTCGTCCCCTTCCTAGGCCTCGCCGTCGTCCACCGCCCTGGTGCTCTCGGCGCGGCGTGGTCAACGTGGAAGGAACGACTTCCATCGGACGTGGACTGTACGTGGAGAGGCTGACAGCTGGGTCCACGGCGGCAGCAAGGAAGTGCCTCCTTATTACGCGGAAAATAATGATTCCTCCACCTGACAGCAGGGACCCACCGGACGGGCCACCAGTATTTTGCGAAAAAAATCGTTTCCCCCTGACTGCTGGGACCCACCGGACGGGCCACCGTATTTCGCGAAAAAAACGTTCCCCCCGCTGTCAGCTCGGACCCACCGGAAGTGCCTCCTTATTACGCACAAAAAATGAATACTCCCCCGGCTAGCTGGGACCCACCTTGCTGGGAGGCTGACTTGTGGGCCTACTAAGTTGACGGGGACGAAGGGCTTTGTCAACTTAGTCAATATGAACGATTCTAGCTCCAGTGACCGTACGATGTCCATCCAACGGCCGTAGTGCTTCTTCAACCTCTGGTCTTCTTGCTCCAGCCGCCCAAAGCAGCGCCGGTCGTGCCGCATGCTCCTGCCTCCCGTGGCCGGCTGTCCTGCCATAGAGGCCTCACCACCCCCTACTATTCCCACCATTGGCTAGGCCCTGCGGCGACGGCAGCCTCACACCGCAGCCGAACCAGTGAACCCTCGTAGTCCTCTCCGCACGGGCTTCCACTGCCGCGTCGTCCCCTTCCTAGGCCTCGCCATCGTCCACCGCCATGGTGCTCTCCGTGCGGCCTGGTCAACGTGGTCAAGGAACGACTTCCATCGGAAGAGTACTGTACGTGGAGAGGCTGACAGCTGGGTCCACGGCCACATCCCAGTTTTTTTTGTGATTTGCCAAGTAAGTCGCTTTGTCAGGCCTGTTGGGCTACAAATCTTTCAAGACGAGGAGAGCTTTCATTGGGCTGGCCGAGAAAATGGCCCATTAGTAATGAGAAATGGGTTGTATATTTTTTAAAACACATCAAACCGGCAATTAGTTTCAAATATCTTTTTTTCATTTCAAGATTTTAAATTACATTAATTTTAATGCATGGATTTGGATTTTATATTGATATACATTTATTTTTAAAATCAGTTTGAATGTGAGTCGAAATTTCGGGATTAAAAACAGTTCGGACCGCACCGAAATATGCAAAATTTCGTATAATTTTTTAACCGTTGCCACAATATGGGCTGTAATGCTAACAAAAAGAATATGGGCTCCAAAAAAACCTTAAGAATTAGCAAATGGGCTGTAAATTATTAGAAATAATGGCAGATGGGTTGTATGCTGTTTTCCACAGATTTGAGGCTTTCCTAAAAAAAGGTTGACGCACAAGCACTGACTGTTGGATGTCCATGCAACGGCCGTCGTGCTTCTTCAATCTCTGCTCTTCCTGCTCCAGCCGCTCAAACAAGCGCCGGTGGGACTGCCTACTCCCTCCTCCTCGCGGTCGGCTGTGCTGCCGCGCAGGCCTCACCGCCCGACCGTACTCCCATCACTGGCCTAGCCATCCCTCTACTCACCCCACCTGTTGTTATTCTCCGGTGACGGTAGACGAACTAGTAAACCCTCGTATAGTCGTACTCCCCTCCGCGTGGGAAACAACTGCCGAGTCTTCTCTGCCTCCGTGTCGTCCCCTTCCTAGGCCTCCCCATCGTCCACCGCCCTGGTGCTCTCGGCGCGCCGTGGTCAACGTGGTCAAGGAATGACTTCCATCGGACATGGACTGTACATGGAGAGGCTGACAGCTGGGTCCACGGCCACAACAAGGAAGTGCCTCCTTATTACGCGGAAAATAATGATTCCTCCACCAGATAGCTGGGACCCACCGGACGGGCCAATGTATTTCGCGAAAAAAAAACGTTTCCCCCTGACTGCTGGGACCCACCAACTACATCTTCGCACGCAAGGAAGTGCGTCCGGGCAAAAAAATGATTCGCCGCCTGACTGCTGGGACCGACCAGCTACATCTTCGCAGGCAAGGAAGTGCCTGACAGTTGGGACCCACCTGGTCGAAGCGTACATAGCGTTGTCATTCTGGTCGCGAACGTGTACGTACATATATACTAGTCGATGTAGAGGCGCGCACGTGTCGTAGTAGAGGCGCGCACGTAGCATGTACAGGTACGCACAGTGGCCAGGGTGCAAGAAAGAAAATACGGCCACGTATGTGTACATACGGGCGGGGTCTCGAACGCCTACTCGCGCATACGTACGGCCAGGGCACGTGTACATGGCTGGGTCGGAACAGAGAAACAACATCGTCGTCGTGTTCATGGGGAGGCTACGAAATGCGTCGTGTTCATGGGGAGGCAACGGAATGCGTCGTGTTCATGGGGAGGCAACGGAACGCGTGGGTGCCAACCGGCTGGGTCGGAACGGAATGCGTGGTCATGTTCATCGGGAGGGCTTGGATGGAACAGGCGATGGAAATGAGGCCTGGAGTACCGCACAATGGAGGAAACGGACCTCCTACGTTCGGAACGGGGTCCTGTTGATCGGGAGGGGTTTCGCGTACCGCAAAACGGGGGAAACGGACCTCCTACGGTCGAAACGGGGGTCCTGTTCATCGGGAGGGGTGTGGTGTACCGCAAAACGGACGAAACGGACTTGTGTTGGAGCGCTACGGTCAAAACGGGGGTCCTGTTCATCGGGAGGGGTGTGGCGTATAGCAAAACAGGACTCCATGGGATATTGTTCATCTCCACCGTTGACCCCCTCCAGCCTCCACGAGCTACTGTTCATCCACCATCGACCTCCTCCAGCCTCCACCTATGACTGTTCATCCACGGGCTCCTGTTCAACCAGCCTCCACCATGCGCTACTCCACCGGCTACTGTTCAACCAGCCCTCTCCACGGGCTCCTATTCAACCACCCGCTACTATTCATCCTACCCTACATCGTCTATTGTTCATCCAGCCCTCCACGGGGTGGTCCTATTCATCTAGCCCTCCACAGGGTCATGTTCATCCAGCACCAACCGGCTCGATCGATCGGGGTCCTGTTCATCCAGAGGCAACACCACGGGGTCCTGTTCATC